>NC_090753.1:83204226-83205637 GCF_036898095.1 Palaemon carinicauda
ATACACACATGTATACACATACATACACATATATCCACGCAAATGCTTCAGTTAGTGAGTAACCACTGAGCTTCTCTGAGACCTGGTCCTTCCAAGACCCATCATTTCTTCATCCACATTCACTCCCATCAATTTCCCCTCCCATACATATGGAAGTCCTATTGCCCATCAAGCTGCTCGTCCATTTACCATTTCTTAAGGAACTAGAAAAATCTTTAAATATATTCAAGTATTTTCCCATCTAGAATCTAATTTGGAAGTTCTTAATGAGAATTCGCTTAGATCTCCGAAAGAATCTCCTTTGTCTTCAACTGATGAGAAATTAGGAGATGTAGAAATGGGAATTATATTTGGAATACTTGATCGTCTCTCTCTCTCTCTCTCTCTCTCTCTCTCTCCTCTCTCTCTCTCTCTCTCCTTATTAGCATTTAAATTTAATTCTAGTAAAAGATTAAAAAAAGATCAGAGTAAATCTTTAAGCCTAAAAGTCGATTGGAATCCCAAATATCTTCGACCTGAGGATTCATATCTTATTCGTCTCTCTCTCTCTCTCTCTCTCTCCTCTCTCTCTCTCTCTCTCTCTCTCTCTCCTCTCTTTATTAGCATATAAATTTCATCCGAGTGAAATATTAAAAAAAGATCAGAGGAAATTTTTAAGCCTAAAGGTCGATTGGAATCCCAAATTTCTTCGACCGAAGGATTCATATCTTATTCCTTTTAAAGGTTTGAAGGTCACTCATGAATGACAGAGGCAAGGGACAGTGACATTGCCCTATCAAGCAGGACAATGCCCTATCGACTGACCACTTATACATTCATATGATCAGCGCCCAAGCCCTCTCTCCACCCAAGCTATGATCAAGGAGGGCCAGGCAATGGCTGCTGATGACTCAGCAGATAGACCTATACGCTCCTCCAAACCCTCCCCCATCCTTAGCTCACAAGGATGGTGAGGTTGCAGCGACCAAAAGAAATAACGAATTTGAGTGGGGCTCTAACCCCAGTCTGGCGATCACCAGTCAGGGACGTTACCGTATTGGCCACAACAACCCTTGAGATTTTCTTTGTTTTAACTAATCAGAAATAAGACTATGATACGTTATAAATGAAGTTTTAAAGGAGGGAAAACAGAGGAAGAATGAGAATACCAAATCTCAATTTCGCTTAAAATATGGAAAGATATTCAATGTCAGTTGGGCTAAAATGTCTTGAAAAAAAATTATTCATTTAGCATTGCTTTCGTACAGGAAGGGCCAAGAGTACATCACCACTGGCCCTCTATTGACATGAAGAAGAAATGAGCTACATTGGAACACCCAGGCGGTACGTAATGTTTTTGTTATCTTATTGTCAACATTATCTTCATGAAAACGTTAGTTATATCAAGAAAGAAAAAGATAATTACGTTAAC
>NC_090753.1:83211137-83228637 GCF_036898095.1 Palaemon carinicauda
CCACTCAGTTTCGCAAAAAATAGAATAACCTCTAAAAATAAGAGATTCCTTTATCATTCTGTCAGTTACAAACTTGACTCTGACAAACAGGAGAGAGAGAGAGAGAGAGAGAGAGAGAGGAGAGAGAGAGAGAGAGAGAGAGAGAGAGAGAGAAGCCATTTCATTCTGTTTCAAGTAAATTCTATCCCGAGGAAATCTTGGTTTACGAGGCATCGCGAAGCGAAGAATTTAACTTGTCGAAAATGGGCAAAGAGAAACTGGCATCCGCTCTGTCGATCTCAAAATTCTCTCTCTCTCTCTCTCTCTCTCTCTCTCTTCTCTCTCTCTCTCTCTCCTCTCTCTCTCTCTCTCTCTCTCTATTCTTCCCGTTATGTCTTAGTTTTTACCTACTGCTTGTATGCGTCTCTCTCTCTCTCTCTCTCTCTCTTGGTTCTCTCCTGCTCTATCTTAATTTTTTTACCTATAGTCCATGAGCCTGGGGGGTTGGTCGGTACCATTTTGGGGCAGGAAATCTCATAGTGATTAACTGAAAGAAACAATGTCTATAGTCTTCAAAAATGTATGATAGCATTCTATATCTCTTTGCCTTCCTTGTGTTATCAACCGTTTTTTTATGTATGACATGTGATTTTTTCGGCGTGACTTACAGGTGATTTTTTGTCTACTGCGAGCTAGTCCATTAATATTATTAGGACGTATTATATACCAAAATAAAGGCCAAGAAAAGGACTTCAAAACAAGCTATCACATATTTTAATATATTGTACACAGTGTTAGTTAGGAGCATATTTATGTTGAAATTAATGATTTTTTTTTCAATGTAACTAGTAATTTTTCCGTATAGAAATAATATCATGTCTGGTATTTGTGATTCAACTTAACATTCATATTCTGTGTTTCAAGAGCTTTCTTTTGATACTAATATGTGATCCATAGCTATTATATTAAGAAAGTTATTGGATGTTAAAATAACAACTATCACGCTCCTGAATCATTCATTTACGGTATATAACAGTAATTAAAAACTAACGCATTCAGTTTCTCTTCTTTTAGATTACCTGTGCTAGAGGGCAGATGCAGCTGATAGTCCTGGAGAACAGTAAGTCTACTTTGTCAAGATGGACTCTACGAAAGAAAAATGCATTATCCACATTGAAACTTATGATAATGACCCAACAACACTGGTAACACCTAAGGGACTATGACTCATGGTTGGTGCTTCTTGATGCAGCCCGAGGTGAGGAATCATAAACCAATTCTCCAAATTGCAGAAAGTCTACATGAGCAAGAGATGCCCAACATTTATTACCACAGCCAATGTAGAAGCCGATTTACACTAAAAAGAGATCTGAATAACTTTAAAAGAAAATCAGCTGAAAATTCAGAAGACGATCCAGGAAGCAGTGGAGCAGCAAAGAGACATAGGAGAACACCATCTACATCCCGAGTATACCAGCCTGAGTGTATATTTTGTGGAAAAGATAAGTGTTTGAAAGGAACATCCACTCGTGAACATCTTATCCTGGCTAGGCAGTTAAGGGTTGATGAGAGGCTTCGACAGTGTGCAAGGGAAAAACAAGATGACAAGATATTAGCAGCAACAAGTCGAGACATTGTTGCTGCAGAGGCTCATTACCACAACTCTTGCTACAGAAATTATACCCAAAAAACAAAAAAGTCTCAAGAATCTAGAATAAGGCAAGAATGAGAATGAATATGAAATAGCTTACAACGAGGTTGAATCTGAGGCTTATGATGACCTTTTTACATTTATAAGAAATGAAATGTTGCCTGATAAGCTAATTGTTCCTGTAGCCACACTTGCAGCTAGAATGGAGAACTTCATGCATTCCAGAGGTTACAGAATGAATGAATCCACCAAGAAACACATCAAACGGAGACTGGACTCAGAAGTTGGAGACATTATTCACATTTATAAGGATGAAGCAGGAAAGTTGTTAGCAATTCCAGACAGCATTACAATGCAAGACATGGTCCTTGAAAATAAAAATCTTCGAAATGAATTGAAAACTCTGAGATCAAAATCTAGAGACATAAAGTGCATCATTCACCAGGCATCATCTTATGTTCGGACATCAATACAGGAAAGCTGTTTGCCATCTCCGTGGCCCTACCATCCATCTGATCTTAAAAACGAGTCCATGAACTTGCCATGTCTGCTTCAGCAGTTATTGATTGGTATTCTGACTGGACAACCTGAAAAAGAAAACCCATCTCAAAGAGTGAAACTCCTAATACAGTCTCTTGGTCAGGATCTAATATATGCCACAACACGAGGAAAGCAGAAACCTCCAAAACATTTGTTGCTTCCATATGCTGTCAAAACATTAACAGGCAATACTGAATTGATTCGGATGCTAAACAGACTTGGACATGGGATCTCTTACTCACAGCTTGAAGGAAAATGACACAGCACTTTGTCTGCAAAAATTAGCTGCAACACAGAACCAAACGGTGGTCTTACCTACTCCTTTGCAGCCATATATTTTCACAATTTAGCATGGGATAACATCGACAGACTCGAAGAAACTTTGAGCAGGTTCAGGGAACTTCTCATCGTGTTAATGGCATTGCTGTGCAACGCAAAATAATTGGGCCTCTTCTCCCAAAGCCTGCTCTTCCAGTTATTGATAAGCAAAAACAAAGGACTATTTCTACACAGCACACAGAACTGGAAACCTACATTGCTGGAAAGAGAATAGGGTCCACAACCTTTGCCACCAAGAACGAGTAATAAAGATGCTGATGAAGCTGCAGAATCTGCTAAGAATAATAATTTAATCTGGATCATTCTCAGACAATCAAATATGGAAAATAAGAACATCCCAAGTTGGACAGGATTTAACATAAACATGAGAAAGGATATCTCCATCAAAGAAGACATCCTTTGCTACCTTCCCACTATAAACGCCCCTGCAACCGAGCTCACTACAGCTTTTGAAATCCTGAATCAGTCCCGAGGCTATCCGAACAGAGTTGCAGATACCAGTTATTGTCATTGTCGTAGATCAAGCCATTTTCGCAAAATTATCAGAGATTGCTTGGAGAGACAGAGTTAAATATGCCAATGTCATAATTAGGTTGGGAGCATTTCATACCATCTGCAATGCTCTTGCTGTCCTAGGCAAGAGGTTTATGGATGCTGGCTTACGTGACCTATGTATAGAATCGGGTGTTGTTTCAGAAGGTTCAATTAATGGTGTTCTTGAAGGTAAAATGTACAACCGAGCTGTCAGAGTTCATAAGCTTGTGTATGAAGCTCTCATGAGACTGATCTGGGAACAGTTTTATGTCACAATTGGACGAAGATGAACATGTGTACCTGAGAGTATCAAAATACCTTATCCCAGTTAACTAACAAAGACCTAAACCAGAACGATATTGGCAACTTGTTAGTGACTCAAGACTTTAAAGACCTCAAAATAATGTGGTCACAGTTTCTTAACCATCTCCGCAAGTCGAATGGTGATCTGTCTGCATTTTGGATGTCCTACGTTGACATGGTTGAGGACATTATTCTTGGCTTGCTACGTGCATCCCGTGAAGGGCAACTGGGGAGCTCCATCTGCATGCCATCAGATCACTGATTCCCTGGTCATTTGCATATGACAGAACCAACTATGCCAGATACCTCCCTGTGTATTATGCCCCAGATGTCAGCCCTAAGTGAGACACATCCCGAAGTGTATGAAGCTTTCAGGGATGGTTGCTTTTTCTGTCCCAGATGTCAAGCACTAATCCTTTTGGCCGTCTTCAGTAGATCAGGCACTCGAAGTTACAGTGAACAGAGACACTCAAACACCAGGAGGCACAACCAGATTTAGTCTGAAGTCAGGGGCAGTCAAACGCTATTACATAACTTCTGAGCACAGAAGTGCATTCTTAGGTCAGTTAAGAGACATGGTTCACGAGAATAAATCAGATACAGTTCATTATGATCTCCAGCACCCAAGATCTGAGAAAGATGAGGAAGCAATTTTGGCAATAGTTAGTGCAATTGAAAGCTGGGTAAACCCATTTTCCAGTCAACAGGACATGATAAGCATCTCAACAGCAAAGACTGCCACTCCAGAAGTTGCATCAGATTTACTTAATGCTCTAGATGTTGGAGAGAAGTGTTACACCAAGTTTAAGCAAGAAAGACTAGACTTTGATCCCCCTGTTACACAATTCTTTGATACTGTCAAGCTCAATAAACTGAAAACCTTTAGCCACATGTGCAGGAAGAAAGAAGTGAAGACTCATACTGGAAGAGCAGTGATATTGAAGGCAGACCGGTCATTGTTTGGGAGAATCATTGTAATTGCCCAAAGTCGAAAATCTTCAAATGGCAGATATATTGTCCTATCCTCTTGGACCAATGCCATGGGCATTAGCAACCCCTGAGGGTTTGCCAAGGAAGACAAACAAGGCAATCCTCGCTAAAGCATTGTACAAGGATGTCACACCAGAGGAAGAAATGCCCTTAAATTCGGCTTCTGTAATCGATGGCATGATGTTAGTACAAAAGGTGAAAGGGGATCAGAACACTTTTGGTGACATTGCTCAAACAGTCTTTGCTATGGGTAATGAAAGAGGGAGGCTCTAGTCAGAGAATTGACATTGTGTTTGATCAATACCATGAACTATCCATCAAAAACTCAGATAGAAGTGTTAGAGGAGAACAGCATGGATCAAGTCTTCAAAATATTACACCAAATCAGCTTGTCCGTCAGTGGAGGTCCTTTCTGAATCAGAGTGTCAATAAAACTAACTTTATAACTTTTCTTGTGAATGAGTGGAAGCAGCAACATTACAGAAGCAGGCTACAGCAAAAGGTTCTGTTTGTCACAGATGCTGACCAGTGCTTCAAGATAACACAGCATGGAAGTGAGATGGTAACAGATCTATCGTGTACTCAAGAAGAAGCCGATGGCCGTCTTCTCTTACATGCTGCACATGCTGTAAAGCAAGGACATTCAACAGTTGTTATCAGCTCCGATGATACGGATGTGCTCATCTTGCTTGTGGCTTTCAAGAATATCATCTGTGGTCATCTGTATCTGAAATGTGGGATTAAGACACGAACAAAGATTCTTTCAATTGACAAGGTTACTGCTACACTTGGTGCTGATATTTGCAAAGGACTAGTTGGAATGCATGCATTCACAGGCTGCGATAGTGTGAGTGCATTTGCTGGCAAAGGAAAAACAAGCTCACTCAAATTAATGACCACAAATAAAGATGTACTAGATGCATTTATGGAACTTGGGAGTGAATGGGACCTTTCTCAAGAACAGATGGAAAGACTTGAAGCAGTTACTTGTCTCATCTATGCGGCCAAGACACCTTGTGTTCATGTAAATGCTCTGAGATACAATCTCTTCTGTGCAAGGAAAGGGGAGATAGAAAGCCACCAACTACCTCCTAGCAGAGACTGCTTGAAACAACATGCACAACGTGCCAATTATCAGTCTGCTATATGGAGACGATGTCTACAGCAAAATCCTCACATTCCAAATCCTGTAGGCCATGGTTGGAAGCTGGAAAAAGAAGATGGAGGAGACCAGCTAGTTATTAAGTGGATGGATGGACAACCTGTTCCTGAGGCTGTGCTTGATCTTTTGTCATGCAAGTGTTCTAAAAAGTGTGCCATACCAAGGTGTGTATGTCTGGCTAATGGACTAAAATGCACCGACATGTGCAAATTACAAGACTGTGAAAATCGGGTGTCAGGTGGTGAGGATGATGATAATAATGATGAGACAATGTTGGAAATGGAAGATTTTGAAGACTACTGAACTTAAAATACCCTATCTGGACAATAGTATTAAGTGAATTGGTGGTGTAATGGTTTACATGGTTATAATGTAATACAGTATGTACAATACATATTGGATTTAGTGTTCATAGCTTTTTTAATACAAGTATTGCATTTGGTATTATGTAATGCACATTTAAATAATTGATTTTAAATTCTAATCTTATTTCTACAGTTGCTATAATCACATTTTATGATATGAATTTGATCTCTAACCCTGTATTCCCATTTTCAACATTTTAGTTTATGCTCATAAAAAAACAATATTTGACAGTAGTTGCTTTAAGATTCAATAACTTTCTTAATATAATAGCTATGGATCACATATTGGTATCAAAAGAAAGCTCTTCAAACACAGAATATGAATGTTAAGTTGAATCACAAATACCAGACATGATATTATTTCTATAAGGACATATTTCCAATTACATTGAAAAAAAAAATCATTAATTTCAGCATAAATATGCTCCTAACTAACACTGTGTACAAGATATTAAAATATGTGATAGCTTGTTTTGAAGTCCTTTTCTTGGCCTTTATTTTGGTATATAATACGTCCTAATAATATTAATGGACTAGCTCGCAGTAGACAAAAATCACCTGTAAGTCACGCCGGAAAAAATCACATGTCATACATAAAAAACGGTTGATAACACAAGGAAGGCAAAGAGATATAGAATGCTATCATACATTTTTGAAGACTATAGACATTGTTCTTTCAGTTAATCACTATGAGATTTCCTGCCCCAAAATGGTACCAAGGGCCAAAATTTTGAGACCAGGCTCATGGACTACTACTGCTTGTCTGCGTCTCTCTCTCTCTCTCTCTCTCTCTCTCTCTCTCTCTCTCTCTCTCATCTATTTCTTCCGGTTTCATCTTAGTTTTTTACCTACTGCTTTTCTCTCTCTCTCTCTCTCTCTCTCTCTCTCTCTCTCTCTCTCTCTGTTTTTTCTTTTTGTCCTACTACTACTACTACTACTAACACTACTCTCTCTCTCTCCTCCTGAATCTCATTTAGCTCCTTTCCGTCTCTCAAAGTCTAATTTTCCGCCCAAGCAAAAGTCTATTTATGTCCTCTGAAGAGTGATTGATGAGAGCAGTCGGTCTAGTCTGGGTCCTGACGTTACCAGCCAAGCTCTTCTCTCTTGCGTCTCATCATAAATCTCTTTAATTGCTTTTCGGAGCTTCTTTTAAAGCTAGTACAAGCCAGCTTTTCTCTCTCTCTCTCTCTCTCTCTCTCTCTCTCTCTCTCTCTCTCTCTCTCTCTCTAAATTTACATTAACAGATAGCTTTTTCGTTATTTGACAAACGAAAATTTTGAAAAATTCTACAGTTTGATTCCACCAAATTTCAATCTCTCTCTCTCTCTCTCTCTCTCTCTCTCTCTCTCTCTCTCTCTCTCAAATTTACATTAACAGATAGCTTTTTCGTTATTTGACAAACGAAAATTTTGAAAAATTCTACAGTTTAATTTCACCAAATTTCAATCTCTCTCTCTCTCTCTCTCTCTCTCTCTCTCTCTCTCTCTCTCTCTCTCTCTCTCAAATTTACATTAACAGATAGCTTTTTCGTTATTTGACAAACGAAAATTTTGAAAAATTTTACAGTTTAATTTCACCAAATTTCAATCTCTCTCTCTCTCTCTCTCTCTCTCTCTCTCTCTCTCTCTCTCTCTCAATTTACATTAACAGATAGCTTTTTCGTTATTTGACAAACGAAAATTTTGAAAAATTCTACAGTTTAATTTCGCAAAATTGTAATGTTTGGAATATCATTAAGCTGTGTAAATTATATAAAAAGTATTATAAAGTTATTTAAAAAATTATAGTTTCTCTCTCTCTCTCTCTCTCTCTCTCTCTCTCTCTCTCTCTCTCTCTCTCTCTCTCTAAATTTGCATTAACAGATATCTTTTTCGTTATTTGACAAACGAAAATTTAGGAAAAAACCTACAGTTTAATGTCGACAAATCATTTGACAAAAAAAAATTTTGAAAAATTCTACAGTAATTTCACTAAATTGTAATCTGTTTGGAATATCACTGGGCTGTGTAAATTATATATATAGTATTAAAGAGTTATTTAAACTATCATAGAGTTATTCAAAGTATTATTATATCATAACTCGTTGGTTAGTAAAGAGATTTAGTTAGCAATTAAGTGAAATTAAGACAAACAAAGCAGCTTAATTGAATAAAAATGAATGTTTAATCAACTTAAATTTAACTATACACCGTTAAAAGAATTTGATTAAATAGCCATGCAATTAAAAACACAATAATTATCCTTAAATACCTTCTAATAATAATTAACCAATTACTCATATAATCATTCTTTACGAATCACTGGATATTCAAAATATAAAAAAGTAAGTTAATTAAAGCCATTTATAAAGGTGTGGATGGGAGTACAGATTTAAGCACTTGATAGAGAAATGAGAAATATCAACCTTCGGTTTTGTTTTAACTTTAAACGATTTGTTTGTGTAAAAGGAGGATTGGCAAGTCAGAGTCTATTTTTTCATTCTGTTACTTATGTGAAGATTTAATTCTAGCAATATGGTGTTACATGTATTATATATACGTAGGCCCACACACACACACACACACACACACCCACATATATATATATATATATATATATACATATACATATATATATATGTATATATATATATATACAGTATATATGTATATATAAATATATAGTATATATGTATAGGTATATATATATATATATATATATTTTTATATACAGTATATATATATATATATATATATACAGTATATATGTATATATGTTTGTATATATATATATATATATATATGTGTATATATATATATATATATATACAGTATATATGTATATATGTTTGTATATATATATATATATATATATATATATATATATATATATTATCATATATACGTATAATCATATATGTATGTGCACAAATCTGGATGCATAAAGGAAACACCTTTCTCTATCTAACATTTTACTTGACAATAAACGAACACTACACAAATGAAAATTCTCGCATCACTTAACCAAAATACCCAACTATTTCGCCAAGTAGAAAACAGAACGATCAAAAGCGAACAATATTACAATATTCAAGTTAAAAAAAAAACCTTTTAAATCCCGAAGTATATAGCAAAGACTCCCTACAGATACATTACATCTCACCGCGAAAATATTATAGATGTAATTCCTAAAACCAGGAGTAAGTATTATGCACCTAAAGCCTTAGGTATTACACAGGCAGCTAAATTCGAGCTGTGTCTGTTTTACTTACTGAAGGAAACATGGCAATTTCGCTCAAGTTATTGTGGGCTTTAGGGATCTCGGGAATAAAGAGGTTTTTCCTTTATCTTCGAGATTTTACAGGCGTTTCTGGATTGCATGATTTTATTTTTATTTAATGGACAAGCACTGGAAACAAGCAGGGATTCAACGTTTGAGGTAATTTTTCTTCCGGAGACGAAAATAGGATAGGCAGATTGGACCACTAGTATGAGTAAAATGCTATTATACATTTTAGTATGAAAATCATAATGAATAAAAATACTTCTTTTATACCTTTTTTTTTTTTTTTTGGCAACAAAAAATCTTAGAGCAACTAAAATTAGCAGATCAATTTTTTTTTTTTTTTCAGTTTTGCTAAACAGAAACACGGATACTTAAATAAACAAATATATCACTTAAGAAAAAAAATTACTAGCAAATACTGCACAACCAAGTAATTGTTATTGTACAATAAATTCTTATAATTTTACCACGCTTTATTGCTCCGCCATCCGTCTTGGCCAAAGGCCACTTTCTATCTTATCGGGAGAGACGTAAAATGTCAATATTCTTGACCTCGCTTTCCAAAAGTCATTTATCATTGTGATTCAATTCTTCATTTTTGCTCGTTCGATGTCATTTGTAGTTTCGGGACTTATTGCGTTTCTCTATTGGGTTTTTGTGTATTCAGTCCTTCGTGGTATTATTTTTCAAAACTAGAATCACATATATATGTATATATATATATATATATATATATATATATATATATATATATATCTTATTCATTTCCTCGTTTCCTTTCCTCGCTGGGCTATTTTCCCTGTTAGATCCCTTGGTTTTTCAATCCTTCGTAGCATTAATTTTCAAAATTGGATTTACACATGCAAACACACTCAAAAATAACCACACACACATACATACACACACACACACACACACATATATATATATATATATATATATATATATATATATATACATATACATATATACACACACACACACACACACATATATATATATATATATATATATATATATATATATACACAAATATTAGTTTATTTATTTCCTTGTTTCCTTTCTTCACTGGACTATTTTCCCTTTGGGAGCCCTTGGAGTTATAGCATCTCGCTTTTCCAACTAGGATTTTAGCTTACCTTGTAATAATAATAATAATAATAATAATAATAATAATAATAATAATAATAATAATAATAATAATATAAATACATATAAGTTTTCACATGATAAAAGCCACAACATACCATTATACTCACACGGTAAATTCTAAATAAGATGAAATCCAAATTTCTCGTACCAGGCATTGTATTTATTTCCACAACAACTTCAGAATTATTTGAATCTATTACCTCAGGTATTTAAGAAGAAATTAATCCCTCGCACGAATCCAATACATTAAAATAACATTTAGCATCAGCATGAGATTTCGTATTAGAAATTCCTAAAAACACAAAATCCTCGACGTCGAAACTGATATTGCAAACGATGATATTTTCCAAATTCATTTTTCTTCACAGTTTCTTTTAATTGAAACAAAACTATGAGAGAAGCCGGTTATATATATATATATATATATATATATATATATATATATATATATATATATATATATATGTGTGTGTGTGTGTGTGTGTGCGTACATATATATATATATATATATATATATATATATATATATATATATATATATATATATATATATATATATATATATATATATATCACAAACAACAACTAGAGGGGCACTCAATAGAGCGCAGACCTCCGCTTTGGCAGCTTATTTCTCGATCCTTTGCTCGACTCATTTACTTAAATATGTGACAACGATGTCCAAACTTATGGCTGATTACGTGAATTGGACAGTTTGCTTGGCCGTGGACCTTGACCTTTGACCTTGATCTTCTGAAATTTAATCCTTTCCAGTTTTTTACATAACAATCCCTGAAAGTTTCATTACTGTACGATTAAAATTGTGGCCAGGAAGCTGTTTACAAACAAACACACAAACACGAACAGGGGCGAAAACATAGCCTCCTTCCAACTTCGTTTTTGGAGGTCATAAATGCAACCGTTTCTAGTCCACTGCAGGCAATGGCCTGAGACATGTCCTCATTCATATCTGGACTTTGGCCATTTCGTCTCCAGGCTGGCCATGTTTTCATCGCCAAACTGGCCTCAGCGTACTGGTGATGGTGGGAGACTTTTGACTGATCACACAGCAAACCAACCAAGTACAGGTGGCCCTGACTAGTAGGCTACATCTTCGCTGATGATGGTGTGCATGAGAGCAGTTAGCTTGTAACTGATAGACTCTCATGAATGGAACTAACTTTATCTAAACAGACAGCGAGCTTTTACAGCAACAGTTTCAGTGAAAGAAGGTCACAAAAACTCAGACAGATTGATACAAGCAGATACAGGGATGAACAGGCTATCAGTACGAGGGGAGATAAAAAAAAATAAATAAATATCGTTTCAATGTACGAGCGATTGTGATACAAGTGCGATACGGAAACCCTTTCACCGGGTGATACAAGTCCGATACGCAAACCCTTTCCCCACGTGATACAAGTGTGATACACAAACCCTTTTCACCACGTAATACAAGTGCGATACGCAAACCCTTTCACCACGTGATACAAGTGCGATACGCAAACCCTTTCCCCACGTGATACAAGTGTGATACACAAACCCTTTTCACCACGTAATACAAGTGCGATACGCAAACCCTTTCACCACGTGATACAAGTGCGATACGCAAACCCTTTCACCACGTGATACAAGTGCGATACGCAACCCTTTCACCACGTTGATGTATCCCCACTTAGTGTAGAATAAATAATCGCCCCCTTTTAAAAAAAAAACAATCAGAAAATTTGACCAAGCTTTCACGTTAACTCTGTCGAGAGTTCATTAAAATAAGGTAAATTCCTATCTTGATTGTCTCATAGGATTGTGGTGACCTGTGGTAACGTTCTTGCCTGGTGAGTCTTGTGAGCTAAGGATGAGGGGTTTGGGAGAGCCTATAGCTCTAACAAATGAGTCATCAGCAGCTATTGCCTGACCCTCCTTCGTCCTAGCTTGTGTAGAGAGGGGGCTTGGGCGCTGATCATATGGTCAGTCTTTAGGGCATTGTCCTACTTGATAGGGCAATGTCACTGTGCCTTGCCTTTGCCATTCATGAGCGGCCTTTAAACCTTTATATATGTTAAACATACTAGATGACATGGGTAAGAGAATTGTAACTTTGACATACGATTCAGACTATAACTAAACATGAGCCTTCGCATTTGAGTGGAATGTACCATCTAAGTAATAACGTAAACATCGTGGTGAAAACATCTTATAAGCAAATCGTAGCTTTAAAATTTGACTTATCTAACAATGTAAACACTGTTTGCTCCTCTTGAAGAGAGAAAAAAATTAAATCTTTCATTATTATTCTGATTATGAAATCATGTATTTCGAAAGCGATCAATCTGGATGGCATATCTTGATTAAAAAAAAAAAGAGAGAAAAAATTATAAAATACTCGTAAAGAACATCTAATCTTTGGCAGAACATTTTAATTACAAAATCTTAGCCTAAGAGAACAAATACATTTTAGTAACCTATTAATAAAGTCTTGTCAATATATAAAGTATAATAATTACCTTTTCATCAGTACGTAGATTGTCTTCATTGGACTTTTGAATTCACTTTTCCTGTCTTAATATTCATTTGTCTTCCCGTGTGATCTATAAATTCACCTTTCCTTGATTTTAGTCTTCATTTGTATTTCTTAGTGGTCTTTGAATTTACTTGATCGTTATTTTGGGCTTAATTTTTCTTCCTGGGTGTATTACATAATAAATATTCCTGTCTGTTTGCTAATTGTCTTTCTTTGTCTTCCTTGAAAGGCTTCTAACTTTTGTTCGAATTAATTTTTCTTCATATTTCTTCCTTGTTTCATTCTTAATTAAATGTTACTGGTTGTGATTACAGTTATCCTCTCTGATAGCGTCTGAATACCCTTTATCAATTGTTCACCTTTGGTTTCTAAAATCCCCACTCCAGTCTTTTTTGTCTTTATTCACATTCCTTAAATAATTCTGAAATAAATTTCCCTTCACTCTTTTTTACTTCATTTGTGTCTCAGTGAGAGTTCCAAGTTCACTCTCCTGTGTCAATTCTTATTTCCTGACTTTTTTATTCAGTCATTTCTCAATTCAATTTCGTCTTCTTCATTTTCCCTTGTCATTATGCATGAGTTGAAAATTCACTTCTGAATATTTCACCATTTATATTTCTCTGTGTCTCCTAGCGTTATAATTTCACTTTTACTGTTACCATTTGGGTTGGAGTGCAAGAATCTTAATGGTTCATACATACGCTCATTACATCACTAGGTAAGCTCACTGGAAAGGTATTTAACACAAGATTATTTAACACAGATAAGTCATAATTACAGTCAATTCACCCAACACTCAATTTCGATTCACTCACCGCGTCTTAGAGCACCGAACTAGTTACTGCTGCTACTCGGCAAATTACGTCTTCTTCGGTGTTTTTTCACGAGGATATAAACACGACTTAAGCTCGGAGGATAGATTTGAATTACCCCCAGGTAATAAGAGAAACTTGAGTATTTCAGGTGTACTTGTGTTCTGTACACAAATTCTTTTGATATTTTATTGTTCGTATAACTATAAAACATTTAGTATTCCACTGGCTACCCTGAGATCATTCATAACTTTGTTAACTATCATTAACTTGTTCAAAACTGTCATATTCAAGTTAAGTTAATTATATTTCCACTCCGTTAAATTTGGTGAACTGTAATAAACGATGGTAAAAAAAAACTCTTGTTTACATGGTGTGGTATAAACTAGCTTCAATATATATAACATTTGGTGTTTGTTTCCATGATAAAAATCAAACTACCTTTTCGAAATATCTATGATGCATTTCATTCTTTCGCAAGTCAAAATCTGTACATGATATTCTTACATAAATTATTTAATATTGACTTCTATGACATCTTCCTGCGAATATGTTCTTGATTTTCTCTCACACACAAATGTATATATATATATATATATATACATACATATATATATATATATATATAGGCCCTGCTGCTTCCTCCGGTGCCTTAGATGACCGCGGAGGTAGCAGCAGTAGGGGATTCAGCATTATGAAGCTTCATTTGTAGTGGATAACGGGGGAGGGTGGGGCTGTGGTACCCTAGCAGTACCAGCTGAACTCGGTTGAGTCCCTTGTCAGACTGGGAGGAACGTAGAGAGTAGAGGTCCCCTTTTTGTTTTGTTTCATTTGTTGATGTCGGCTACTCCCCAAAATTGGGGGAAGTGCCTTGGTATATGTATGATATATATATATATATATATATACATATATGAATATACATTATATATATATAAATACTATATATATATATATATATATGTGTGGTGTGTGTATACTGTATATATATACCGTATATCTATATAAATATATATATATATACATATATATATACTATATATATGCATATAAATACATATATATATATATATATATATACATATATGTATATACATACATTATATAAATACATATATATATATATATATATATATATTTATATATATATATTTATATATGTATATATATACATTATATAAATACATATATATATTTACATGTTTACTATATATGTATATATATATATATATATATATATGAATATGTGTGTTGTTCTTAATTCCTTTTCAAAGAAAAATATAAAATTTTCATTAAAGCATGTAATTCATAAACTTAGAATAACTACTAATAATTTCATAAAACTGTACATTTAAGAAAATTTTCAATTGCTTTCCCTGCCCTTTAAGCTTTATCTGTATTGTGATTTGGAATATTTACACTTATTGAGCTGCCATGTGCTATTGATTTGGTCCTGTGTATCGTTGATAAAATTCTACGGGAATTTAACACCGCTTTACAGAGCGAGAGATTTGTGTGCTTACAAACGCGATAATGATGCCTATAGTCCATTTCTTTTAGCGAGGCATATTTGCACCGACTCGCAGCGGAGCCCTTTTAGCTCGGAAAAGTTTCCTGATCGCTGATTGGTTAGAAGTATCTTGTCCAACCAATCAGCAATCAGGAAACTTTTCCGAGCTAAAAGGGCACCGCTGCGAGTCGGTACAAATATGCCTCGCTAAAAGAAATGGACTATAGACTGCAGATTAAACAGTTGAAGTATTTGATCGTATATTACAAAGTGAATTGATAATAATAATACTGATAATAATAATAATGATAATAATAATAATAATAATAATAATAATTATTATTATTATTATTATTATTATTATTATTATTATTATTATTATCATTATTATTATTATCATTACTATAATGATGAAGTTTATGATCATCATGATAATGCTATTTCCCTTTAATTAAATCACAAAAACAGAGATAAAACTAAATATCAAACTTATTGTTTACACTACATTATGAAATAATTATCCAAGCAACAAAACTATCATACATACAATAAAAAAAACTATCGTACCAAAATCATCAATTCTCTAACGTCAAACCAACTTCGCCCATCCGGTCCACCATTAAGAATCACTTCCTAACTTGTAATGTCATTATCTCTTATTCCCTTCATGCCTCCCTTCTTTATCCCTTCTTCATTCCTTCCCTCGCGCCCAAAAGAAGAGACTGGCCTCTTCCTTCTACTTAAGTAAAGTAAGGATAAGTGTGTCCCCCGGTGATACTTAAGGATTATCTAAGTTCACTTTTAAAGTCCCCTGCGCTGGCCTTTGCCTTCCTGATGGACTGGAATTGCAGACACTTCAGATTTACTCTCTCTCTCTCTCTCTCTCTCTCTCTCTCTCTCTCTCTCTCTCTCTGAAGCTATTTTTCATTTTGAAGAAAGTATTACAATAGTTAATGTTATCTAAATTAATATACACATACATATACACACACTTGAACACGCACATAGATATCTATGTATACTATATATATATATATATATATATATATAGATATAGATATAGATATGTATATATATATATATATATAGATATGTATATATATATATATATATATAGATATGTATATATATATATATATATATACATATATATATATATATATATACCAGGAATGCAGTAATTTAGAGATAGATATGAATATATTCGAAAATAAATTTTCCTAAAATGAGAATGAAAGACACAGAGAGAGAGAGAGAGAGAGAGAGAGAGAGAGAGAGAATATTTTCAACAATAATATTTATGAATTCAGAAAGAGAGAAAGATTATTCAATATATTTCTACAAACAGATAATCAGACAAGCCCCATTAAGAGACAATCAGTCATTCAGACAGCCAGGCGCAGAAACAGACATCAAGACGAAAAGATACAGAGACAGTCAGTCAGTCAGACAGCCAGCCGCTGGTTTTTGAAGAACTGTTTTCGAATAATTGTCCAGATACTGAATTTTATCTAATCCATTCTGCCCATGATGTGATTTTGATCATCAAATTCGGATAATTCTTCATTCTTTTAATCCGAAATATTATAACCAAATGTCAGTCATTAGGAATTGATTACTTTAATTATTTTACCTAATTCTTTTAATCAGTTTTGCTCTTTTGTATGAACCATAATTTGACTATTTGAAATAAGAGCGTTTATAAAAGTGATCTTTGGGATATGAAAATGAAATATCTCTGTAAAATCCTCAAAAGAGAAATTTCTAATAATAAAATCATAAAAAAAAAATATTTTCGAAAAAGCTTCAAAATAAACATTTCTGAAAAAAAGATCTCAAAATAAAACATTTAAGAAAAATATCCAAATGAAATATTTCGAAAAATAAATCCTCAAAATAAATTATTTCTGAAAAATCCTCAAAATGAAATATAGAAAATCCTCAAAATAAGATTTTTTTAATTAAAAATCCTCAAGATAAGATCTTTTTTTTCTTAAAAATCCTCAAAGTAAATTATTTCTGAAAAATCCTCAAAATAAAATATAGAAAAATCCTCAAAAGAAGATTTTTTTTATTAAAAAAAACTCTAAATAAAATATTTTTGAAATATTCTCAAAATAAAATATTTCTGAAAAATCCTCCAAATAAAATTTATATGAAAAATCCTCTAAATAAAATATTTCTAAAAAATGCTAAAAAAAAAAAAGTACTTTAGTCATAGTGAATTACATTAGTTATCTTCTGTTGTTATGTAGATGACTCGTGATTACTTATTTTCTAAGTTAACTTATAAATATTTCAAAACCCTTAGAAGAAAAAACCTAATATAACTTTCCCCGCCTCTCTCTCTCTCTCTCTCTCTCTCTCTCTCTCTCTCT
>NC_090753.1:83241970-83244470 GCF_036898095.1 Palaemon carinicauda
AGATAATTCATGAGTAGACGGCTCAAGGATATTTATTTGTTTTTACAATCGTATGTTTATTGTGAATGTTGTTCTGAGTTATTTCGTGTTTTGATCAGGTACATAAATATTTGTAGAATATTAAACACTGTTTGGGACAAACAAGTTATTTCCTTAGTTCCTCCATTTCGGCTTCAATCGGGAATAAAGATAGACTATCTTATTCCCACGTGTCATTTATTACCCCTTGCTTTTGAATCGGGTTTTTTCCCTTTTCCCTAATCATAATAATCATTCATAATACTTAGTGGTAAAACATTTGTCGGGAAACTGAAACTCGTTAAAATGTATATTTTCTTAATTACTTGAATGACAGCAGCAACATTTTAGTCTGTTATAACGATTGTAAAACAGGATAATTTGTCTTTCTTTAACTTTTACGATGTCTCAATTTAATTTTGAAATACTCTTCAATAAAGAGAAAACTTACCGAGTGATGATTAGAAATGGAATTAATGGTATTTTGAAAGATATTCATAATGCAGTTTTAAAGATTATGTTTTTAGTTACCGCCGCCGAGGAGATTGTGAAATGATCTGCGTTTGTTTATTTATTTGATCATAAGTTTGTTTGTTTGTTTGTTAGTAAGATTACTTTAAAACTTCTTGCTGAATTCTCACCAAATTTCAAATGACTTGTTTATTTATTTAATTAATTATCTGTTTGTTTGTCTGTTAGCAAGATAACGTTAAAACTCCTTGCTAAATTCTTACCAAAATTTAAATGATTTGTGTTTACTTATTTAATTAATTATCTGTTTGTTTGTCTGTTAACAAAATTACTTTAAATTTGTGCCGAATTCTCACCAAATCTCAAATGACCTGTTTATTTATCTAATCAATTACCTTTTTGTTTATCTGTTAGCAAGATTAAGTTAAAACGTCTAGCTGAATTCTCACCAGATTTTAAATGACCTGTGTTTATTTATCTTTTTAATTAATTATCTTTTTGTTCGTCTGTTAGCAAGATTACGTTAAAACGTCTAGCCGAATTCTCACCAAATTTCAAATGACATGTTTATTTATTTAATTAATTATCCGTTTGTTTGTCTGTTAGTAAGATAACGTTAAAACTCCTTGCCGAATTCTCACCAATTTTTAAATGACCTGTGTTTATATATTTAATTAATTATCTGTTTGTTTATCTGTTAACAAGATTACTTTAAAACTTCTTGCCGAATTCTCACCAAATTTTAAATGACCTGTGTATATATATTTAATTAATTATCTGTTTGTTTATCTGTTAACAAGATTACTTTAAAAAGCCTTGCTGAATTCTCACCAAATTTTAAATGACCTGCGTTTATTTATTGGTTTAATTAATTATCCGTTTGTTTGTCCGTTAACAAGATTACTTTAAAACGTCTTACTGAATTCTCACCAAATTTTAAATGACCTCTGTTTATTCATTTTTAATTAATCATCCGCTTGTTTTTCTGGTAATAAGATTATGTTAAAACTATTTGCCGAATTCTCACTAAATCTTAATAACGGATAGATAATACGTTTATTAAATTTTGGAGGTGATCCGGATTAAGATTATGATTCTGTTAATCATTATAATTCTTATTATCATACAGTAGATTCACGATCAATATATGAAAAAGGGAAAGTTTGGTCCGTAGACTTGAGTAAACTATTAACAATCTTCATTTGCGGAAGTCTGAAATCTATACTTCCTAATCGCTATCTTATGTCTTATGACTTTCTGACCATAATTATAGTGGCAAAGCACCTGTTTATGAGTTTTGTACCCTCTTAAATAAACACAATTATGGGGGAACCCAGGAAACCTGGGTATTTGGGTGTAAAAATGCCCAATGCTAGTGATTGGCAGCAATAATAATCGTCAAAAGGCATAGTAATATCAGTTGGAAAAATATATGGTTCATGTAAGTGGCCCCAAAGTACCATGATTTTAAAATTTATGACTAAAAATCTCATTTGAAAAGGAAATTAAACATAAGACCACCTGCTAACCTAACCCTCTCCACCTAACCTAACCTAGAAGACGTAAACTTTACTACCGGGCTGGGGGAGGGGCGTGCCATTTCAAGGCTGGATCTTTCCCTACTTCCTTAAACAGTCGTTTCCTTGCTAAATGGGGGGTTAGCCTACTGTGATTATGTATGTATATATATATATATATATATATATATATATATATATATATATATATATATATATATATATATATATATATATGTGTGTGTGTGTGTGTGTGTGTATAAAGAGAGAGAGAGAGAGAGAGAGAGAGAGAGAGAGAGAGAGAGAGAGAGTAATGAATTCATATATATATATATATATATATATATATATATATATCTCCCTCCCCACTTAGACT
This sequence comes from Palaemon carinicauda, assembly GCF_036898095.1. Classification (NCBI taxonomy): domain Eukaryota; kingdom Metazoa; phylum Arthropoda; class Malacostraca; order Decapoda; family Palaemonidae; genus Palaemon; species Palaemon carinicauda. The sequence goes on from NC_090753.1 coordinate 83,244,353, forward strand.
GCGGCATCCTCAGCTTACCCTAAGACTAAATCTCAACCATATGTTAGCTTCCGAAACGACTTCACACCTGGCGAGGTAATACTAAATTGTGATATTATTTCGTGAAACTATAGTCAAC
>NC_090753.1:83249470-83254470 GCF_036898095.1 Palaemon carinicauda
TATTTTAAGAACAGTAACAACATTAAGATAAATATTTCATATATAAACTTTAGATAATTTAACAAAACAAGAGGAAGAGAAATTAGATAGAATAGAGTGCCCGAGTGTACCGTCAAGCAAGAGAACTCTAACCCAAGACAGTGGAAGGCCATGGTACAGAGGCTATGGCACTACCCAAGTCGAGAGAATTAATGGTTTGGTTTTGGAGTGTCCTTCTCCTAGAAGAGCTGCTTACCATAGCTAAAGAGTCTCTTCTACCCTTACCAAGAGGAAAGTAGCCACTGAACAATTACAGTGCAGTAGTTAACCCCTTGGGTGAAGAAGAATTGTTTGGTAATCTTAGTGTTGTCAGGTGTATGAGGACAGAGAAGAATCTGTAAAGAATAGGCCAGACTATTCGGTGTCTGTGTAGGCAACGGGAAAGAACCGTAACCAGAGAGAAGGATCCAAAGTAGTACTGTCTGGCCAGTCAAAGGATCCCATAACTCTTTAGCGATAGTATCTCAACGGGCAGAATTAAAGTCCAGCTAAAATTTTCATCAATCTGATATACAAACTTCATACCTGAGAGATTTAACTGGAAATTCTAGCTACTACAGAGCTTGTACCTAGATGCATAAAACATTGAGAACTGAGTTTAGTTAGTTTCCTATTATGGAAAATATGGATTAAAACAAATATATGGATTAAAATGTCAAATATTTAACCACTAACATTGATGAGTGAATGTGAGTTTGCTTGTGTGTGAGTTCGTGTGTATGTTTGTGATATATGAAAGCCATATAGTACTACAGTTACACATGATGAAAGAAATTCTTTGTCGTTGGTTGGATATTTTAAGACATTAAATACAATTTAATATAATCTTTTGAAAAAATAAAAATTTCGATTCGCTCAAGTGTAACTCGTGAATGGCAGAAGCAAGGAGCAGAAATATGCCCTGGAGACTATACATACATATGTTTAGCGCCCAAGGCCCTTCTCCATCAAGCCAGGACCAGGGTGAGTCAGGCAATGGCTGCTAATGACTCAGCAGATAGAATTATGGGCGCCTGAAAAAAACACATCATCCCGAGCTCACGAAAAGTGTGAGGTTGCAGACACTACCAGAGATTATTAGGCTTGAACTCCGGTCCAACAGATCGTCAGGCAGGGACATTTGAAATAGGCTACCAGGATTTATGAAATGTTTTAATATCACTGATTTTCTATTAGTCTTTTTTCGGATATAACTTCAATGCAATTATGAAGATATATATTCTAGTAACATAGATATTTATATATTATTAAAACCATTAATGAAAACCGCTCTTTATGCACTATATGACTCTCTCTCTCTCTCTCTCTCTCTCTCTCTCTCTCTCTCTCTCTCTCTCTGCTCTTAAAACTATTAATGAAATCAGACCTTATGTACTATATGACTCTCTCTCTCTCTCTCTCTCTCTCTCTCTCTCTCTCTCTCTCTCTCTCTCTCTCTCTCTCTCTCTCTCTTAAAACGTCATCTCCTTAACAAGGAGGTACGTAATAACCTTGTTTTTTTTTTCAGCCGTATTTCAACCAACCTTTTAACCTTAATTAATCCTCCTTATTTTTTCCCATCATTGTGAATGCGGTCAATTGAGTGGTCGTGAAGTGGAGTGCCACGTACTATAGTCAATTTACAGGAAATACTTAAGAAGAATAATTAATTTAATAAATTAAACTATTGTATTTATAGCTTCTTCCATATGTAAAAAAAATCTAGTATTCTAAAGAATTTTTTTACGGGACCATATGTAAAAGAAAACTTTGTATTCTAAAGAATTTTTATACGGAATCATATGTAAAAAAAAAATCTAGTATTCTAAAGAATTTTTATACGGGACCATATGTAAAAATAATCTAGTATTCTAAAGAATTTTTATTCGAGACCATATGAAAAAAAAATCTAGTATTCCAAAGAAATTTTAAACGGGACCATATGTAAAAAATCTAGTATTCTAAAGAATTTTTATATGGGACCATATATAAAAAAATTAGTATTCTAAAGAATTTTTATACGGGACCATATGTAAAAAAACATCTAGTATTCTAAAGAATTTTACATACGGGACCATATGTAAAAAAATCTAGTATTCTAAAGAATTTTTATACGGGACCATAGGTAAAGAAAATCTAGTATTCTAAAGAATTTTTATACGGGACCAAATGTAAAAAATCTAGTATTCTAAAGAATATACGGGGCCATAGGTAAAGAAAATCTAGTATTCTAAAGAATTTTTATACAGGACCATATGTAAAAAAATATATTCTAAAGAATTTTTATACGGGACCAAATGTAAAAAATCTAGTATTCTAAAGAATATACGGGGCCATATGTAAAAAAAATCTAGTATTCTAAAGAATATACGGGGCCATATGTAAAAAAAATCTAGTATTCTAAAGAATATACGGGGCCATATGTAAAAAATCTAGTATTCTAAAGAATATATGGGGCCATATGTAAAAAAAAATCTATTATTCTAAAGAGTTTTTATATTGAATTTCTTTTTTCTTTGACAGATCTCCACTTGATTTGTTTTTCCAATCGGCAGAAATTATTTGTGAATGTAAAATTATTCTTTATTTCATAACATTTCGAAGAGGCTGAGAAATTTTTTTAATGAGAGATTCATTGGATGAAAATAAGATAATTTTTATATGATACTATTTGTAATTTTGATTAAAATAAAAAGCAACTATAGTTATGTAAAGACATCATTAAAGCAACATAAATTATTAAACGAATGTATTTTCAAACATAAGAACATAAACATTAAAACCAAATATAAGCTATAGCTTTATACAACTTATAACTTATTAACGGTACAGAGGCTATGGCACTACCCAAGACTCGAGAACAATGGCTTGATTTTGGAGTGTCCTTCTCCTAGAAGAGCTGCTTACCACGCTTTTTACGCTTTAGCAAGAGAACTCTAATTCAAGACAGTGGAAGGCCATGGTACAGAGGCTATGACACTACCCAAGACTAGAGAACAATGGCTTGATTTTGGAGTGTCCTTCTCCTAGAAGAGCTGCTTACCATGCTATTTACACTTTAGCAAGAGAACTCTAATTCAAGACATTGAAAGGCCATGGTACAGAAGCTATGGCACTACCCATGACTAGAGAACAATGGCTTGATTTTGGAGTGTCCTTCTAGAAGAGCTGCTTACCATGCTTTTTACGCTTTAGCAAGAGAACTCTAATTCAAGACATTGGAAGGCCATGGTACAGAGGCTATGGCACTACCCATGACTAGAGAACAATGGCTTGATTTTGGAGTGTCCTTCTCCTAGAAGAGGTACTTACCATAGCTGAAGAGTTGTTTCCTCTACACCTACCAAGAAGAAAGTAGCCACTTAACAATTAGTGTAGCAATTAACCACGAATAAGAGATAGTAAAGAAGAGATAAAGACTACACTAGAATTACGAAAATAAGAAAATAGATAAAGTTATGTAAGCGAATAATAAAAGAACTAATTAAATCCATAGATGCATCCTTCTAATAATTATCCAGTCGTCAGATAAATAAGATTATAGAACACCTTATAGTCGAATATTTCCAGTCAAAATTTAAATACGAATATTTATTATATCCCTAGCGATCTGTCTAACTGGCGTTCGAATCCCGCTCTAGCTTGATAGTTTCTTGTGAGCTATGAAGAGGGGGTTTGCGGGGAGCCTATAGGTCTACCTGTTTAGTCATCAGTAGCCATACATCGGCCCTCCTTGGTCCTAGCTTGGGTGGAGATGTTGCTTGTACGCTGATCATATGTATAATAAGGTCAGTCTCTAGGACACAGTCCTGCTACCTAGGGCATTGTCACTGTCCCTTGCCTCTGCCATTCATGAACAGTCTTTAAACCTAATCTCATGACGTTTTAGTGACCAACAGAGCATTCGAACATTCGACTATTTAATAAATATATTAATTAATTAATTAATTAATTAATTAAATAATTGATTAATTAATCTGTCTTGAGTTTAAGATTTTCGATTAAAAATGTTTAACAAAACTAGTTATTAAGGTTGTGAGTATTGTCACATATGACATTAATACTCAATGGTCACTAAGATCATATTTTATCCTTATGTAGATGCCATAATTAAATTGATATCAACCTGTGAAACCATGTGGAAATTGTATTTGATGGAATGGCTTAATGAAAATAATAATAATAATAATAATAATAATAATAATAATAATAATAATAATAGCGATAATAAAAGCAAAAAAGCAGCAACAAGATGAAGAAGAAAAAGAAGAAATTGACAGTGAGTATATCCTTCATTGTCATCATCATCCTCATCGCCATGGAAAAGAAGAACTTTATATCAAAGAAAGGCCATAGGTGATGTAAGAGACAGCAATGGCGCACTTTACATAGGAGTGCTCGAAGTGCTATTGATAAGTCGTCTGTGTAATGTTCAGGGAGTTATTCTTCATTCCCTGAATAAAGGTTAAAAGGTTAAAGGTGTATGTTTTCAATTCCAGTTTCATCTACCCTGTGTTGCCCAAACACAACTGTGGCCTCCCAGTAAACAGATTAAAGTCACGGCCCCAGGCTAGGATCGATATTCCGCCATGCGAACGCTAGGCGAAAACGTTACCACTGCACTAGCCAGGAGGAGGCTAGAAAGTGTGAATGTGGCAGTAACTGCTGTGTTGTTTAACTTGGAAAGAACCGATTAGATAGATACGAATGGAAACAGTACTTCCTACCTCGTTGTTTGAAAAGAAATTGTATTTGAAAAGAAAAACATTAATATTACGTTCAAGGTACAAAGGACTGTATTTCAAATTAACTAATAGTATACAATCCCCAAAGGGTTTTTTTTTTTTTTAATAGAAATAATAGATTTTTTTTCTTAAATAAGACTAATCGATTTTTCCTTTAATAAAACTAATCTATTTTTCCTTTTATAAAACCAATAGATTTTTTCCCTTAATAAAAGTAATCGATTTTTTTCCGTTAAT
>NC_090753.1:83259470-83271970 GCF_036898095.1 Palaemon carinicauda
AAGACAGGAAATTTCAACAACCAGTAACCTCAGGTTGTTGAACTCTGGTTTTAAGAAAACAGTTATTGGTTTAAGAAAAGGATTTTTAGTTTAAAAAACAAAGTTTTAATTATAAGAAATATTTTTTGTTTTAAAAAATGTTAGAATTATCTTCCTGTATTTTTGTTTCAAGAAAAGTTTTTATATTTTGAAAAAATAAAGGTTTTCGGCTATCGAAGAAAATCAATGATTTGAAAAAGTAATTTTTATTTGAAAAATGTTTTTGTTGGTTTAAATTTTTTTTTAATTTAGATATATTTTTGAAATAAGAAAAAAAATAATTTCAATTTTAAACTACAACTTTAAAGGCTTTATCTTTTAAAGCCATTACCCTCAAGAACAATCTGAAGTAAACCATTTATTCCCTCTTAAAACATCGACAAACAACATCATGTTACACAAAAAAAAGACGGTGAGAAAAAGTGTCTGTCATAAAAAAAGACAATGAGAAAAAGTGTGTCACATAAAAAAGAAGACAGTGAGAAAAAATTTGTCACATAAAAAAAGACAATCAGAAAAAATGTCTCATAAAAAAAATGAGAAAAAGTGTCTGTCACATAAAAAAGACAGTAAGAAAAAGTGTCTGTCACATAAAAAAAGACAATCAGAAAAATGTCTCTCACATAAGAAAAATGAGAGAAAGTGTCTGTCACATAAAAAAAGACAATCAGAAAAAATGTCTCTCACATGAAAAAGATAATCAGAAAAAATGTCTCTCATAAAAAAAATGAGAAAAAGTGTCTGCCACATAAAAAAAAGACAATCAGAAAAAATGTCTCTCACATAAAAAAAATGAAAAAAGTGTCTGTCACATCAAAAAAGACAATGAGAAAAAGTGTCTGTCACATAAAAAAAGACAATGAGAAAAAGTGTCTGTCACATAAAAAAGACAATGAGAAAAAGTTTTTGTTACATAAAAAAGACAATGAGAAAAAGTGTCTGTCACATAAAAAAACACAATGAAAAAAGTGTCTGTCACATAAAAAAGACAATGAGAAAAAGTGTGTCACATAAAAAAAGACAATGAGAAAAAGTGTCTATCACATAAAAAAGGCAATGAGAACAAGTGTCTGTCACATGAAAATGACAATGAAAAAAAAGTGTCTGTGACATAAAAAAGACAATGAGAAAAAGTGTCTGTCACATAAAAAAGACAATGAGAAAAAGTGTCTGTCACATCTAAAAAGACAATGAGAAAAAGTGTCTGTCACATAAAAAAAGACAATGATAAAAAGTTTTTGTTACATAAAAAAGACAATGAGAAAAAGTGTCTGTCACATAAATAAAGACAATGAAAAAAAGTGTCTGTCACATCAAAAAAGACAATGAGAAAAAGTGTCTGTCACATAAAAAAAGACAATGAGAAAAAGTTTTTGTTACATAAAAAAGACAATGAGAAAAAGTGTCTGTCACATAAAAAAGACAATGAAAAAAAGTGTCTGTCACATAAAAAAGACAATGAGAAAAAGTGTCTGTCACATAAAAAAGACAATGAGAAAAAGTGTCTGTCACATAAAAAAGACAATGAGAAAAAGTGTCTGTCACATAAAAAAGACAATGGGAAAAAGTGTCTGTCACATAAAAAAAATGAGAAAAAGTCTGTCTCAAAAAATGAAAAAAAGTCTATCATTTAAAAAAAGACAATGAGAAAAAGTGTCTGTCACATAAAAAAATGAGAAAAAGTGTCTCATAAAAAATTAGAAAAAAATTTCCATCATATAAAAAAAGACAATGAGAAAAAGTGTTTGTCACATAAAAAAAATGAGAAAAAGTATGTCACATAAAAAAATGAGAAAAAGTGTCTGTCTCATAAAAAAATGAGAAAAAATGTCTATCACATAAAAAAAGACAATGAGAAAAAGTGTCTCACATACAAAGAGACAATAAGAAAAAGTGTCTGTCACATAAAAAAGACAATGAGAAAAAATGTCTCACATACAAAGAGACAATAAGAAAAAATATCTGTCACATAAAAAAAGACAATGAGAAAATTGTCTGTCACATAAAAAAAGACAATGAGAAAAAGTCTGTCACAAAAAAAGACACTGAGAAAAGGGGTCTATCACATAAAAAAAAGACAATGAGAAAAAGTGTCTATCACATAAAAAAAGACAATGAGAAAAAGTGTCTATCACATAAAAAAAGACAATGAGAAAAAGTGTCTATCACATAAAAAAACAATGAGAAAAAGTCTCTGTCACATAAAAAATGACAATGAGAAAAAGTGTCTGTCACATAAGAAAAGACAATGAGAAAAAGTGTCTGTCACATAAAAAAAAGACAATGAGAAAAAATGTCTGTCACATAAAAAAGGCAATGAGAAAGAGTCTGTCACATAAGAAAAGACAATGAGAAAAAGTGTCTGTCACATAAAAAAAAAGACAATGAGAAAAAATGTCTGTCACATCAAAAAAGACAAAGAGAAAAAGTGTCTGTCACATAAAAAAAGACAATGAGAAAAAGTGTCTGTCACATAAAAAAAGACAATGAGAAAAAGTGTCTATCACATAAAAAAGACAATGAGAAAAAGTGTCTATCACATAAAAAAGACAATGGGAAAAAGTGTCTGTTACATAAAAAAATACAATGAGAAAAAGTGTTGGTCACATAATAAAGACAATGAGAAAAAGTGTCTGTCTCATAAAAAAGACAACGAGAAAAAATGTCTGTTACATAAAAAAGACAACGAGAAAAAATGTCTGTTACATAAAAAAAGACAATGAGAAAAAGGGTCTGTCACATAAAAAAAGACAATGAGAAAAAGTGTCTGTCTCATAAAAAAGACAACGAGAAAAAATGTCTGTTACATAAAAAAAGACAATGAGAAAAAGGGTCTGTCACTTAAAAAAAGACAATGAGAAAAAGGGTCTGTCACATAAAAACAGACAATGAGAAAGTCTATCACATAAGAAAAGACAATGAGAAAAAGTGTCTGTCACATAAAAAAAGACAATGAGAAAAAATGTCTCACATACAAAGAGACAATAAGAAAAAGTCTGTCACAAGAAAAAAGACATTGAGAAAAAGTGTCTATCACATAAAAAAAGACAATGTGAAAAAGTGTCTATCACATAAAAAAAGTCAATGAGAAAATTGCCTGTCACATAAAAAAAGACAATGAGAAAAAATTTCTGTCACATAAAAAAGACAATGAGAATAAGTGTCTGTCACATAAAAAATGACAATGAGAAAAAATGTCTCACATACAAAGAGACTAAGAAAAAGTGTCTGTCACATAAAAAAGACAATGAGAAAAAGTGTCTATCACATAAAAAAAGACAATGAGAAAAAGTGTCTATCACATAAAAAAAGACAATGAGAAAAAGGGTCTGTTTATCCTTTCCATTTGAGCAAAATGTAGGTCATGCTAAATGACGACCAATTAATAATTGCTGAGCTCTGAATGGAAGTAAAAAACTGAACCAATTAATACTGTTCTTCGTACTCTGAGTTCTCTATTACTATGCTATTAAATTTTTTTTTTCTTTTCTTTTTTTCCTTTTTTTAAACAATGGATTGTCTTTTTTTCTCCGTGAGGGAAATTCACGTTTTCATATATAGGGAAAACTTTTAGTTTTACCTGATATTTGTAAACTATATTTTGCAAGTTTGTTTGTTTAGGAATTTTTATTAAAATATTTCTTCTTTGATTTATGATCCTATTATTATTATTCTTATTATTATTTTTTAAACAATGGATTGCATTTTTCTCTCCCTGGGGGAAATCCCCTTTTTTATAAATCGGGAAAACTTTTAGTTTGACCTGATATCTGTAAACCATATTTTTCGAGTTTGTTTGTTTTGGAATTCTTATTAAAACATTTCTTATTAGATTTATGATATATTTAATTTTAGCTTAATGGCATTTTCCTCTCCCTTTTTAGATATAGGGAAAAATTTTAGTTCGACCTGATATTTATACATTATATTTTTCGAGTTTGTTTGTTTTGATTTTTTTTCCAAAATACATCTTCTTTGATTCCTGATATATTTAATTTTAGCTTACTGGTCTTTTTCTCTCCCTTTTCATATAACGGATTTTGAGCGAAGCGAAAAATCTATTTTTGGGTGAGATGACCATGTCGTCCTGATGGAAGTTCCTATAGGGTAGCTTCCTAGGGTATATTACAACTACGGCGATATTCCCAGAGAATTTACCTTAAGGTACCAGAATTCTAACTCCTGGAGCGAATATCCCTCGTGAAAGGGATATCGCGACATATCAGAGGACGTATTCTTGACACGCCACATGGCAATCTGCACCCCGAACAGAGACTTCGTATCGCAGGGGGCAATTGGCAAGAAACGAATTCGGGAAAGAAAAAGGGGGAGCCGCTCCCAAGGCTCCCTATCTCCCGTTTCGTAAGCGTGCCTGGCGCCAATCCTGGCGCCATCTGTATTCCTTGTAGCGTACACGAGGTGCTACAGATACTGTATGTAGGGAGGGGTCCTACAGCCCTTTCTCAGAAAGGCAAGGGCGGGTCCATCAGGACGACATGGCCATCTCACCCAAAAATAGATTTTTTGCTTTGCTCAAAATCCGTTTTTTGGGCTCAAGCCATGTCGTCCTGATGTAAGTATACCAGAGCATTACTGTATCTGTGGATTCTCAGAACGTGCCGTACTCCCCGGAGGTAATTTTTCCCGATCGACTAGACCTAAAGACCTAAGATGTTTCCGTTATACATCTTTTCAACTAACTATAAACCATGTTAGAGCTTCCTGCCCCCTACAGGGAAGAGTCCTACTAGACTCTGGAAAAGTCACGAAGAGTACATTTACCTATGTATGAATACCAGGCAAGCTAATATAGTGGTCTCACCCTATATTAAGTAAAGCATAGTTTGTAAAGAACCACTGCGTCAATATGAAATATCGACCAGTTATCAGCACAATACTTGTATTGGACAAAGGTTTATATCCGCATAGGAAGAAACTAGTAAAACCGCCCTCGTCCCCTTATGGGACGGAGTCCCCCCCGTTAAGGGAATCATAAACCAATGCAACATAGCTTGCATAAAGGAACAATTCTATAGAATTATCCCAGATAAGGTACATAGAATAAATGCTCAATTATACCAATAAATTGACACAGGTGAAAGAGACGCAAGGTTCTCAAGAACAAGTTTATTGACAGACAATAAATAGACAGGTTAACAACAATTATATATGTATATATAAAAAGAGGATAACCCAAAACTTTAAGCATAAGTATGATAGTAAACAGAACTTGTTTATCTGAAAGAAAAAACATTAAATGCCACTTTTTTAAGATACCACGGTATCAAGTCATAAAAGTCTGTATTACAAATCAATCACAATAGTGTTAGAAACGCTCGGCACACATGTCTGCACTTATGCTAGGTTCACCTTTGGAAATGGAACAGTCTATATGGGCAACTCAGTGCCCTCATTTAGTTTGTAGTACAGTATGTAGCTACACACTCACCCTGGAATTAATCGTCCCAATTAAAGCCACTGTTCCTCGCAGAGTTAAACAGTAGGGTTAACAACGCGACCCACTGCTACCACAGATCTCTTTAGTTCCTCTACTTGCTTCGCATAGTGGCGAAAGAACACTCTGGAAGATTTCCAGCCAGTGTATGAGCGGAGATGTTCGAAATCCATACAATTAAAGAAATTTAAGGATGAGGCAACTTTCCTCGGATCGTGACCTGCGGGTGTACTGTCAGGATCCGCTCTGCGAATAAAATATGTGATTTTCGCTCTGAGTTGATTCAGAGATAAATTTGAGCCTGATGTTTCTCCCCTGAATAGTTGACCACCCTTGAAGTCTGAAGTTCTACGAAGATAGACCTTTAGGCATTCTACTGGACATAGAGATGCATCTTCTTTCAAAGGGCAGATTCTCCAGGGACCTCACCTGTTGGTGGGTAACTCATTCTTGGCGAGAAACGTAGGATCCGGAAACAGGTTCAGTTCTCCCCCATCCAGGAACTGAACACGACCTGCCTCTCTCGAGAGGGCTACGATCTCACTAACCCTGGCCCCGGACTCGAGTGCAAATAGGAAAATAACCTTTTGTGTCAAATCCTTTAACGCACACTCTTCATTGCTCAACAGAGAAGCGAAATGAAGAACTTTGTCTAAAGACCATGAAATGGGCTTTGGAGGTGCTGAAGGTCTGAGCCTAGCGCAGGCTTTCGGAACTTTATTAAAGATCTTGTTACATAGGTCGACCTGGAAGGCATATAGAATGGGTCTTGTCAAAGCAGACTTACACGCTGAAATCGTGTTAGCCGCCAATCCTTGACCATGGAGGTGGATGAAGAAAGATAAGCAGAAGTCTGTCGAGATCTCCTGCGGACTCTTCGCCTTGACAAAGGCCACCCATTTTCTCCAAGATGACTCATATTGCCTTCTAGTAGATTTGCACTTATATTCCTCTAGGAAGTCTATGCTGGCTTTCGAAATCCCGAAACGCTTTCTCACCGCTAGGGAGAGAAAATCATGAGCTGCAGGGTCCGGGTTTTCTGTAATGAAGCGCAGACAGTCGACTTCTGGACTTGCTGGGTCAGAACTGGATGTGGTAGCGGCACAAACTTCAGCTGTAGTTCCAATGCCAAGGGGAACCACACGCTGTTCGGCCACTTGTGGGCCACTATTGCCGCTACCCCCTTGAAGGATCTCAGTTTGTTGAGGACCCTCAACAGGAGGTTGTGAGGAGGGAACAGATAAATCTTGGACCATCTGTTCCAGTCGAGGGACATCGCGTCCACTGCTTCCACTAAGGGGTCCTCGTACGGGGACACGTACAGGGGCAACTTCTTGTTGTCTTTCGTCGCAAAGAGGTCTATCTGCAGTTCTGGGACTTGATTCAGAATGAAGGAGAATGATCCTGCGTCTAAGGACCATTCCGACTCTATCGGTGTGAACCTGGATAGAGCGTCCGCTGTCACGTTGCGGACTCCTTGAAGGTGAACTGCCGACAGGTACCACTTCTTCTTTTCCGCCAATCGGAAAATGGCCAACATCACCTGGTTGAGAGGTGGTGACCTCGACCCTTGTCGATTCAAGCATCTCACAACTACCTCGCTGTCCATCACCAACCTTATGTGGATCGAGTGACGCGGGGAGACTTTCTTTAAGGTAAGGAGCACTGCCATAGCTTCTAGAAAGTTTATGTGAAAGGTCCTGAAAAGCTTGGACCAAGTTCCCTGGACTTTTTTCCGATGAGAGTGACCTCCCCATCCCTCCTTTGAGGCGTCTGAGTGAATTGTCATCGACGGGGGAGGTGGCTGAAGAAGAACCGACTTCTTTAGATGTCTGGCTTGGGACCAAGGCCTGAGAAGAGTACGTAGCCGAAGCGGAACTGGTCTTCTCAGATCTCTTCGCGCGTTTGATGCATAACTTCTCCAAACTCCGGTTGCATCCTTTAGCTGTGCTCTTAGCACTGGGTCTGTCACCGAAGCAAACTGGAGAGAGCCCAGTACCCTCTCCTGTTCGCGTCTTGATATCCTCTCGGAATCTAGAAGTCTCTTGACAGAACCCGCTATCTCCTTCCTTTTCTTCGCCGGGATGGAGAAACGGTGTGACAAAAGGTCCCAGTGGATTCCCAGCCACTGGAACTTTTGAGATGGAGAAAGTCGAGACTTCTTTCTGTTGATCTTGAAGCCTAGGTACTCTAGGAACTGGATCACTTGACTGGAAGCTTGCAAGCATTCTGTCTCGGATGCTGCTCACACCAGCCAGTCGTCCAGGTAGGCTACTACCTGGATTCCCTTTAGGCGTAATTGTTTGAGAGCTGCGCTCGCAAGCTTCATGAAAATCCTTGGGGCTATGTTCAGCCCGAATGGCATGGCTCTGAAGGCGTATAGTCTTCGTTGTAGCCTGAACCCTAGGTAGGGGGAGAGTCGACAGCTGATTGGGATGTGCCAATAGGCGTCTGACAAGTCTATAGAGACGGAGTATGCCCTCTTGGGCAGTAAGATCCTTATGTGTTGCAGTGTTATCATTTTGAATTTGCAATTCACTATGAACTTGTTGAGTGGCGACAAGTCCAGAATGACTCTGAGCTTTTCTGAGTCTTTCTTGGGAACACAAAACAGCCTCCCTTGGAATTCGATGGACTTCACCTTTCGGATCACATTTTTCTCCAACAGTTCTTGAACGTACTCCTCCAGAATGGGGGTGGAGTGTTGGAAAAACCGAAGGCACGGGGGTGGAGTGCTGTACCAGCTCCAGCCCAGTCCATTCTTGAGTAGGCTGTGGGCCCAGGGATCAAAGGTCCATCGATCCCAAAATTTCAGAAGTCTCCCTCCTACCGGTATCATTTCACTTGGACTGCCGTCCTGAGGTCTTGCCTCCCTGACCACGACCACCCCTGAATCCCCTTCCCCTTGAGGGGCGCCTAGACGAGCCTCTGGCTGCTCCTCTAGGCTTTGCTCGAAAGGAAGAAGACTGCCCTTCGAACGTTGGGGTGAATGCTGTGGACTGTGTCGACACAGCCTGGGGTACCCACTGAAAAGTGGTCGGGGTTTGTGCCACCATCTGGGACACTGGAGGCAATGGCAATTGCAGTTGCTGTTGCTGTCTAAGTGGCTTGGCTGGCCGAGACGGTAGCCTAGTCCTCATAGTCTTCCTCTTTGGTTGAGGACCCTCATCCGGGGAAGATTTTCTTTTGATAGCCAGGCCCCACTTCTGGAGAAGGTTTCTGTTCTCCAAGGTGGCCTTATCAACAACTTCTTTGACCAAATCGGTAGGGAAAAGGTCTTTTCCCCAAATGTTGGAGGAGATTAATTTCCTTGGCTCGTGCCTCACCGTAGCCGCGCTGAACACGAACTCCCTGCAAGCTCTCCTCGCCTTGACGAAGCCATAAAGGTCCTTCGTCACTGTGGCCAGATGAGTCTTAGCCACCACCATGAACATTTCATGGACCTTGGGGTCACTTGCCATCGTCTCAAGAGTAGTCTGAAGAGACATTGAGGCAGCCAGTCTTTCTTTTGTCTCGAACTCTCTTCGCAAAAGAAAGTCAGACAGCTTGGGGAGGTCCTCGCCGAACTGCCGTCCGGCAATATCAGCCTCCAACTTTCCCACTGAGAACGTAAGATGGACGTCCTTCCAGTCTTTGTGGTCCATAGGCAGGGCCAGCGACAAGGGTTTACACTCCTCCAGGGAGGGGCAAGGCTTGCCGGGCTCGACTGCCTTTAGTACAGCCGCAAACCCTTTCTGTAAAAAGGGGAAGGCTCTAGCAGGAGAGGACACAAAGGAAGGGAGCTTCTTGCTCAATGCAGCTACCTTTGAATTAGAGAAGCCCCTCTCTTTCATCGAGGATGAAAGTAGAGCTCGAGCCTTAGCATGGTCCATCACTATGACCTCCTTCGGCTCTGTCTCCTCCTTTGAAGCTGATTCCTTCTTCAGCCGGACATAACAGTCCGGATATGATGCCTTGTTGGGCCAGAATTCCACCTCCTCTAGGGGATCTGAGCCCAGCTTATCCGAGATGACGATCTTTCCAGTCGTCATCGGCATGTGCTCAGCATACCTCCATGGGTTAGCATCTGAGCACAAGGGAAGGTCTTTCACATTGAGCCTTCTCTGGGGCCCATGTGATTCTGCAAGGCACTGCATCTGCAGTTCCATAGCAGCCGCCTTCTCCTGATTCTCCTTCTGCATTTGTTGGATCATTCCAACAATAGAAGAGAGGGCCTGTCCCAGCTCTACTGGGAGACCGGCCGATGTTGAGGGAATAGGCTCCGGAATCTGAACCGGAGTAGGCGACACCTCGTCGACCACTTCCTCTACGACGTCTGGGGCTTGAACTTCATCCTGGCCTCCTGCCAGGAGGTCTTCCTCCAAACGCTCGTCCACATCAGACATCCTGTCATCTAACTGGATGTCTTGCATCGCGACCGCGACTTCAGCATCCACCTGGATCTGACTTTGGGGGATCTCCTCTTGAGGCTGGGGAATCACTGCATCAGCTGATGCCTTAGGGAAAAGATACGCCCTCATCTTCTCACTTGGAAGATAAGGGCCAGAGGTGTTCTTTTGGAAGCCCCTTACCCAGGTACGAAGCTTCTCCCTTGCTATATCCGCCGTCCTAGGGGAATCAAAGGCCTCAGTAATCAGGTTAGTGCACACAGTACATACCTGAGGGTCCCAATACTGGAGATCATCCTTGGAGACAGCGCATGCTGCGTGTCTCCTACAAAACTCATGTCCGCAGAGGTTCTTGCTGTGGACGTTGCAGAAAACATTTCCGCACTTCGGAGGGTCCTCCTGTAAAGAGAAGAAATTTCCATGAGTATCAAGTGAACTATGTATCACTGGATATGCATAGTATAGCATAACAATTCAGAAAGGAAAGACACACACTTGTGTTTCCCTCACAACCCATTGTTGCAGCCTTCCAGATAATAAAATCAAATGGTTAATCTCTTCTAGAGTAACCAATGCAAAGTTTCCAGAGGAAACAGGTGGATCTCACACCTAAGCAATGATTTTAAAATCCTGGATAATAGACAGAAAAGAACTCACTTTCCTATCTGAAGGGCAACAGCAAAGGGCCGTGCAAGAAAACACAAAAGTGGTAGAACACACAGTGCTGTACCAAAACCCATACTATAGTTTTCTTCTTACAGTATATGTTATACTGAAGAATACTGGTACAGTATAGGAGGTTATGTGCCGGCCGGCACACACCGTAACTAGCTTTAAAGTATACTACTTAACAGCTATAAGGCGGCAGAACGCTGGTTCCAATGCATGTGCCGGCTGGCAGTCACTGCCGGCCGGCAACAGTCAATGTCGGCCGGCAATCATTGCCGGCCGGCAACTACACAAGGTAGTACCCGGCTGCCGGCCACACTCTTGGTGACCGGCAGGCAAGGGCTGACATTAGCCGGCCGGCAAAGGTACAGGACCGATGCCAGCCAGCAGCAAAATAACCAGAGGACTACAACCGCCCGGCTGCCGGCCTCATAGGCCGGCAGCCGGGTCGGGTACAGCACTAGAAGAAAACAGAATGGATGCCGGGATAAGAGTGTACACTACCTCCAAGCCCGGCAATCCGAAAGAGTGCAAATAAGGAAGGGGAGAATCTAATTCAGGCTTCCTGACCAATGCCGTCTGACTCTGCAGGCCGGCATGGATGAGGGACCAAGGGAGGTCCGGGCAGCACTCAAAGCAGAAGACCCTTGCGGCAAGGGACTGAGTCAATTCCACATCCTAACCTATTCTAGGTACAGATGTAGAATGACGTACAATACTGTAATGGCTAGGCCATTACGGAGATAGAGGGGGAAGGGACAAAAGAGGGTCCTACCAACCTTGCTTTAGTGACGGATCACCCGCAGCCAAGAAACTCATCTTAGCCTAAGGGAGATCCAAGGGGGGAGGCCAGCAATACTTGCCAGCTCCCAGAGCACCAAAGCAAGGAAGGTGTTGCTACTCCCAGGGAAAGAAACTTATCCTCCCCCGAGAACAGCAACAAGGACTAGTCTGGTAGATCACAAAAGAAGGAATCATATCGTACAGAAACCTTCGGTAGTGACCTGAGGAGGCTAAGCCACCTCTGTCTGTGTCAGGCCAGCGAGGGAGACTCTACCCCAAGCCAGACAAACACAGATTCAGACTAAAAAACTCTGTTGTTCTGTCCCTCTTTGAACCAGACTAACTGGAACAGGAAGGTACAGTAACACCCCAGTATAGTTTTATCGGAAAATTAATTCAGATAAACCACTTAGGGATAAGCCCAAGGCTTAAACAGAGGGGAAGGGATTGCATACCTTCTCCGAAGAAAAGAAAGTAACCGGGGAGTATGAGAAAGTATACTAAGGCTCCATAAGCAACTTAGCCTAGGCACCAAGAGAATCGATTACCTAAATCACCGAAACTCACTCGTATACTATCTTGGAAATATTCCACATAATCTTAAATGTATAAAACATAGCCTAAAGCTTCAATAAAATTTTAATACACTCGGAAAAACCAAAATCATGCATGAAGTACTAGGACCAAACGACTAGGCTACATGGCCTAGCGTAGGCCAGAATGGCGAATACTTCGCCAAAATAATACTAAGCACGAAAGTAAATCCTATGTAATGCTAAATAGCTAAAATTTATTAAAGCAAAACAACCGGGAATGTCGCTCTGACTAACTAAACTTATACCTAGCGAGCGACAGCGTCTAAGACGCCTCCGGTAGGCTACGGCTCTTGTAACAAAGATTAAACCTATTAATCACTCAAAAATTTACCAAGAGCCTACATTTATACATAAAAGAAATGGTACTCAGCTTATCAGAGGCTGACGAAGATGGAGAAGCCATGAAAAGCAGAATAAATCCAAGATTTGCGAGAAACACAGGAAAAAACACCGAGTTGTTAAGCTACGCAAAAAGGAATACAGATGGCGCCAGGATTGGCGCCAGGCACGCTTACGAAACGGGAGATAGGGAGCCTTGGGAGCGGCTCCCCCTTTTTCTTTCCCGAATTC
>NC_090753.1:83276970-83289470 GCF_036898095.1 Palaemon carinicauda
GAGAAACTTTTGCATAATAAACAATAAGTACTTTCAACCAAAAAGCAACCATTGACAATCGTCGTTCATATATTAATCTAATGTCTTTATATCAATTAACGTAAACCAATAATCTACGGATTTCTTAATAGATTTCAATTATCGTTTCAGGATATACATCCAGATAACTCATAATCAATCAATCAATCAGGAAATGGATCTTTTAATGTATTGTTATGCCCAGTGAATTGTATAATTTCTGCATCGTATTATACAGAAATTAGTTTACTTTAGTTAGCAAAATGATAGTTATTATTATTATTGTTATTATTAATATTATTATTATTATTAATATATAGTGTACGCAACGCACTAAAATGACAGTTAAATAATTAGAGAGATTTGCACACACGCACAGGTACCCCCTCTCAGCACGGTATGACTACTTCCTCTATCCCTACCCGAGGGAGGCGGAGTGTAACTAGAAAGAAATGTATACATATATATATATATACATATATATATATACATATATATATGTGTGTATATATATATATGTATATATATATACATATGTATGTATATATATATATATATATATATATATATATATATATATATATATATATATATATATATATATATATAACCAAAAACTTAGTCTTTATCATAAAGGGAAATTATTAATTATTATTATTATTATTATTATTATTATTATTATCATTATTAATATCCGTACTGTGTTTTGTCTACTGTATTCATATGCATTACTGAACACTATCAGTATTTAGCATATTTACACATATACACAAATAAATTACTCATAAATACATATGTGGCCAGTGACATCCATTATATAAAAATATATGTGTATCCTTTATATATCATGAAAATCTCCCCCTGAACAACTGTAAGCAAGAGAAATCAATATTTACACACCATTTATGAAATAAGTTTCCCTCAACTACTTCCCACAGAGAGAGAGAGAGAGAGAGAGAGAGAGAGAGAGAGAGAGAGAGAGAGAGAGAGAGAGAGAGCAAAACCTTCCCTTGGATTGGATAACTGAAAGCAAGAGAAATCAGTATTACCATTTATGTAATCAGTTTCATCCAACAACTCCCAAAAGAGAGAGAGAGAGAGAGAGAGAGAGAGAGAGAGAGAGAGAGAGAGAGAGAGAGAGAGAGAGAGAGAGAGAGAGAGTTTCATGCTCTTACTGTAATCAAGAATTCCCTTTGGTGCCTCTGAGAATTCCAAGAAAGTGTGATGGAAATGCTTGAGCGTAATGCCTGGATCCCGTGAGGATCTGAAACTGATAAAGTCAGTCTTCAAGTGACTCTTCAGATCCTCTTTTATTTCTAATTCTTTTTCCCATTTCCAATGACTCTGATGAGTTTGCTAGTTAGCAGTGGTTTTGAGTGTTGCCATTCTTTGTTCTTGTCTTTGTGTATTCTCTTTGTCTTGCCAGC
Organism: Palaemon carinicauda; assembly: GCF_036898095.1. Lineage (NCBI taxonomy): Eukaryota > Metazoa > Arthropoda > Malacostraca > Decapoda > Palaemonidae > Palaemon > Palaemon carinicauda. The sequence continues at coordinate 83,278,416 of NC_090753.1, forward strand.
TCTTCGAGATAAATGGCAAAGATAAGAAGGGTTTTGGTTTACGTGGAGCAAGGGAAAGAGATATCAGATTAAGACGGATTTTCAAGATTTTCTTCATATTTTCCTCTTATTTCTATTTATCTATACATATTCAAGACAATATTAATAACAATGAGTTTCCTATTATTTTCTTTAAGGCAAATATAAAGAAAAATTAATTTCGGACTACAAAACAATTATGTTTTCTTGAAGATATAGATCAAGACAAGGAGACATCAGATTTAAAAGGATGTTCTAGATTTTCTTTGTATTTTTCTCTTATTTCCCTTTTTATCTCTATACATATTCGAGACAATACAAATGACGAGGATTTCTCTATTTATTTTCTTTAAGGCAAATATAAAGAACAAATAAATTTAGGACTTCAAAACAAATATGTTTTCTTGAAGATATAGATCAAGACAAGATGGCATCAGATTAAGAAGGATTTTCTAGATTTTCTTTGTATTTTCTTCTTATTTCCTTTTTTATCTCTTTACAAATTCAAGACAAGGAGCTTTCTTTCATTTCATCATTGCAAACATAAAAATTAGATTTTATTTCGGTCTTCAAAACAATGATATATGTTGAGATAAAAACAATCATCTGTGCAAATTAGAAAGTAATTTTCTATCATCTTGAATTACGGTCATCTATTGTCTTTTCCTTGAGGATTCCAAGACAAAAAGGTAAAGAAAATACTCTTTATCGAGTGCTTAGAAAGATAAAAACAATGCGCTCTTTATCGCTCTTCAAGACAAATCTATCTTTTTTATCTTTCTTTTTTTTTTCTTTTTTTGAAGTTTTTATGGTTTATATGTGATGGATGTAATTTAATGGTGTTACTGTTCTTGAAATATTTCATTTTGGTTGTTTATTCTTCTCTTTTCGTTTATTTATTTCCTTGGTTCTCCTCACTGGGCTATTTTTCCCTGTTGGAGCCCTTAGGTCTATAGCATATTGCTTTTCCAACTGAGTTATAGATTCTAATGATAAAAATAATAATAATAATAACAATAGTAATAATGATAATAATAATGATAATGATAATGATAAAAATAATAATAATAACAATAATAATAATAATATTAAAAATAATAATAACAATAATGATGATGATAATAATAATAATAATAATAATAATAATAATATTAAAATATCAATAATAATAATAATAATATTAATATTAATAATAATACTAATAATAATAATGATAATGATAATAATAATAATGATAATAATAATAATAATAATATTAAAAATATTAATAATAATAATAATAATAATAAAAATAATAATAATAAAAATTCTATTAAAAACAATAATAATAACATTATATATATATATATATATATATATATATATATATATATATACAGTGTATATATATATATATACATATATATATGTATATATATATATATATATATATATATATATATATATATATATATATACACTACGTGTGTGTGAGTACGTGTAATAATATCTGCGTACAAGTATATAATAACATATTATAACCCATATTAGAATTCTACACGAAAAAAAAAAGAAGAATTCTGCCATTACACAATGGAGACACGTAAACGCCCAAAAATCCACGTCCCACCTCTCATCACTCCAACCCGCTCCCATTAACCACCCATTACCATATATAGACCATATTCTGCCCCTCTCTCCATACCAGCAAATATTTCTTTTTCCAAGAGAGAAGAGTAGAATGATCGACGCCTTTCATAACCGCTGTCACATCTCCTCTTTGAACCTCGTTCGTCATAAGTCTCCAGGACGCGACACTCGTTATGAGTCTTCTATGAGGACGTCCATTATCCGCTCGTGCACTCGCTGGAATGGGAGGGCATTATCCGCTCGTGCGCTCGATGGAATGGGAGGTCTAGCTCGTTATTTATGTGTTTTCGATGTTTTTTTTTTTGTGTTTTACTGATAAAGCGTTTAGTTACTGGTGTTTCTCGTGTTTGTTTGTTCGTCGGTTTTTTATAAGTTTTGATTGGGATATAATTTTGTTTGATAGGATATTATTTTTATGGAAAAACTGAGACAGATTGCATATTATATATATATATATATATATATATATATATATATATATATGTATATATATATATATATATATATATATACATATGTGTGTGTGTATGTGTGTATGTACACAATCATACACATCATCTCCTTTCTATAATAAATAGCAAGTCTCATATATATATATATATATATATATATATATATATGTGTGTGTGTGTGTATATATATATATATATATATATATATATATATATATATATATATATATATATATATATATATATATATATATATATATCTCCTGTCACGCTGAGCGACAACCACTTAGCAAACCACAATCTCCCACAAATTACTCAAACTAGAATATTGTAGTTAAGAAATGAGGAGGTGTGTGTGTGTGTGCACTTATGTATCTATATATTCAACTGTCATTTTTGACGGGTCGCGTACACTAGTATGTGGAATAATACGCTTTAACAAACATGAAAATCATATATAATCAAACTAGGATCTTGGAGTGGTTGATATACCTAAAGTGGTTTATAATCGATTACGTGTGGTTGGCTCATAACTATACCTCTATTATTCAATTTACAAAAATATAAAAGTAAAAATAGAGGGGCACTCAGTAGAGCGCAGACCTCCGCTACGACAACCCATTTCTCGACCTCGACCTTTGAACTTAACATGAATTAACTATTGTGGATTTTCATGCACTCAAATATGAACTAAGTTTGAATTCTCCGAGACAACGATGTCCAAACTTATGTCTGATTATGTGAATTGGACATTTTGCTTGACCATGACCTTGATCTTTGACCTTGACCTTCCAAAATTTAACCATTTTCCCGATTTTTACATAACAGTTAATCCCTGCAAGTTTTATTACTCTGTGATTAAAATTGCGGCCAGGAAGGTGTTCATAAACAAACAAACAAACATGTAAATAAACACACAAACAGGGGTAAAACATAACCTCCTTCCAAATTCGTTTGCGGAGGTAAAAACATGACAAATGTTACACGGTTCATATATTGCCTGAAACATCTGTCAATAACAACCAAATTCCATTTGTCATCTGTTTGTCAAATGAATGAACAGTTGTTGATCCCTGTGTCCTTTTATTTGACGAATTAGTTCGTTTCGTTTTATCATTTTGTATTATTTACTATGGAAAAATAGTTGACCATCTATGATATTTTTAATCAACTTTGTTTAGTGATCACCTTTCCTCTTTTAGGTTAAGATGTCTGTTTGCTTTTTGATGATGATAATAATAATAATAATAATAATAATAATAATAATAATCTGTGCAAACATATATGTATATACTGTATACAAACATATACAAACTCGTATAACATACATCCCTATCTACATACATACAGTTTATATATATATATATATATATATATATATATATATATATATATATATATATATATATATATATGTATTTATATATATACACATATATATATATATATATATATATATATATATATATATACATGAACATATAAATACATACATATATATATATATATATATATATATATATATATATATATATATATATATATATATATATATATATATAAAACGGATTTTGAGCGAAGCGAAAAATCTATTTTTGGGTGAGATGGCCATGTCGTCCTGATGGAAGTTCCTATAGGGTAGCTTCCTAGGGTATATTACAACTACGGCGATATTCCCAGAGAATTTACCTTAAGGTACCCAGAATTCTAACTCCTGGAGCGAATATCCCTAATGAAAGGGATATCGCGACATATCAGAGGACGTATTCTTGACACGCCACATGGCAATCTGCACCCCAAACAGAGATAACACATCGAAGGGGTCAATTGGCAAGAAAACGAAAACGAGAAAGAATAAGGGGGAGCCGCTCCCAAGGCTCCCTCTTCTCCCGTTTCGTAAGCGTGCCTGGCGCCAATCCTGGCGCCATCTGTATTCCTTGTAGCGATACACGAGGTGCTACAGATACTGTATGTAGGGAGGGGTCCTACAGCCCTTTCATAGAAAGGGAAGGGCGGGTCCATCAGGACGACATGGCCATCTCACCCAAAAATAGATTTTTCGCTTCGCTCAAAATCCGTTTTTTGGGCTCAAGCCATGTCGTCCTGATGGAAGTGTACCAGAGCATTACTGTATCTGTGGATTCTCAGAACGTGCCGTACTCCCCGGAGGTAATTTTTCCCGGTCGACTAGACCTAGAGACCTAAGATGTTACCGTTATACATCTTTTCAACTAACCATAAACCATGTTAGAGCTTCCTGCCCCCTACAGGGAAGAGTCCTACTAGACTCTGGAAAAGTCTCGAAGAGTACATATACCTATGTATGAATACCAAGCAAGCCAATATAATGGTCTCACCCTATATTAAGTAAAGCATAGTTTGTAAAGAACCACTGCGTCAATATGAAATATCGACCAGTTCTCCGCACAATACTTGTATTGGACAAAGGTTTATATCCGCATAGGAGGAAACTTGCAAATCCGCCACCGTCCCCTTATGGGATGGAGTCCTCCCGTTAAGGGAAAGCATAAACCAATGCAACATAGCTTGCATAAAGGAACAATCTATTAGAATTATCCCAGATAAAGTACATAGAATGAATGCTCAATTATACCAAAAAATTGACACAGGTGAAGGAGACGCAAGGTTCTCAAGAACAAGTTTATTGACAGACAATAAATAGACAGGTTAACAACAATTATATATATATATATATATATATATATATATATATATATATATATATATATATAAGAAGAGGATAACCAAAACTTTAAGCATAAGTATGATAGTAAACAGAACTTGTTTATCTGAAAGAAAAAACATTATTGCCACTTTTAAGATACCGAGGTATCAAAGTCATAAAAGTCTGTATTACGAATCAATCACATTAGCGTTAGAAACGCACGGCACACATGTCTGCACTTATGCTAGGTTCACCTTTGGGAATGGAACAGTCTACGTGGGCAACCCAGTGCCCACACTTAGTTTGTAATACAGTATGTAACTACACACTCACCCTGGAATTAATCGTCCCAATTAAAACCACTGTTCCTCGCAGAGTTAAACAGTAGGGTTAACGACGCGACCCACTGCTACCACAGATCTCTTTAGTTCCTCTACTTGCTTCGCATAGTGGCGAAAGAACACTCTGGAAGACTTCCAGCCAGTGTATGAACGGAGATGTTCAAAATCCATACAATTAAAGAAATTTAAGGATGAGGCAACTTTCCTCGGATCGTGACCTGCGGGTGTACTGTCAGGATCCGCTCTGCGAATAAAATATGTGATTTTCGCTCTGAGTTGATTCAGAGACAAATTTGAGCCTGATGTTTCTCCCCTGAATAGTTGACCACCCTTGAAGTCTGAAGTTCTACGAAGATAGACCTTTAGGCATTCTACTGGACATAGAGATGCATCTTCTTTCAGAGGGCAGATTCTCCAGGGACCCCACCTGTTGGTGGGTAACTCATTCTTGGCGAGAAACGTAGGATCCGGAAACAGGTTCAGTTCTCCCCCATCCAGGAACTGAACACGACCTCCCTCTCTCGAGAGGGCTACAATCTCACTAACCCTGGCCCCGGACGCGAGTGCAAATAGGAAAATAACTTTTTGGGTCAAATCCTTTAACGCACACTCCTCATTGCTCAACAGAGAAGCGAAATGAAGAACTTTGTCTAAAGACCAGGAAATGGGCTTTGGAGGTGCTGAAGGTCTGAGCCTAGCGCAGGCTTTCGGAACTTTATTAAAGATCTCGTTAGTGAGGTCGACCTGGAAGGCATATAGAATGGGTCTTGTCAAAGCAGACTTACACGCCGAAATCGTGTTAGCTGCCAACCCTTGACCATGGAGGTGGATGAAGAAAGATAAGCAGAAGTCTGTCGAGATCTCCTGCGGATTCTTCGCCTTGACAAAGGCCACCCATTTTCTCCAAGATGACTCATATTGCCTACTAGTAGATTTGCACTTATATTCCTCTAGGAAGTCTATGCTGGCTTTCGAAATCCCGAAACGCTTTCTCACCGCTAGGGAGAGAAAATCATGAGCTGCAGGGTCCGGGTTTTCTGTAATGAAGCGCAGACAGTCGACTTCTGGACTCGCTGGGTCAGAACTGGATCTGGTAGCGGTAGAAACTTCAACCGTAGTTCCAATGCCAGGGGGAACCACACGCTGTTCGGCCACTTGTGGGCCACTATTGCCTGTACCCCCTTGAAGGATCTCAGTTTGTTGAGGACCCTCAACAGAAGGTTGTGAGGAGGGAACAGATAAATCCTGGACCATCTGTTCCAGTCGAGGGACATCGCGTCCACTGCTTCCGCTAAGGGGTCCTCATACGGGGACACGTACAGGGGCAACTTCTTGTTGTCTTTCGTCGCAAAGAGGTCTATCTGCAGTTCTGGGACTTGACTCAGAATGAAGGAGAATGATCCTGCGTCTAAGGACCATTCCGACTATATCAGTGTGAACCTGGATAGAGCGTCCGCTGTCACATTGCGGACTCCTTGAAGGTGAACTGCCGACAGGTACCACTTCTTCTTTTCCGCCAATCGGAAGATGGCCAACATCACCTGGTTGAGAGGTGGTGACCTTGATCCTCGTCGATTCAAGCATCTCACAACTACCTCGCTGTCCATCACCAACCTTATGTGGATCGAGTGACGCGGGGAGACTTTCTTTAAGGCAAGGAGCACTGCCATAGCTTCTAGAAAGTTTATGTGAAAGGTCTTGAATAGCTTGGACCAAGTCCCCTGGACTTCTTTCCGATGAGAGTGACCTCCCCATCCCTCCTTCGAGGCGTCTGAGTGAATTGTCACCGACGGGGGAGGTGGCTGAAGAAGAACCGACTTCTTTAGATGTCTGGCTTGGGACCAAGGCCTGAGAAGAGTACGTAGCCGAAGCGGAACTGGTCTTCTCAGATCTCTTCGCGCGTTTGATGCATAACTTCTCCAAACTCCGGTTGCATCCTTTAGCTGTGCTCTTAGCACCGGGTCTGTCACCAAAGCAAACTGGAGAGAACCCAGTACTCTCTCCTGTTCGCATCTTGATATCCTTTCGGAAACTAGAAGTCTTTTGACAGAACCCGCTATCTCCTTCCTTTTCTTCGCCGGGATGGAGAAACGGTGTGACATTAGGTCCCAGTGGATTCCCAGCCACTGGAACTTTTGAGATGGAGAAAGTCGAGACTTTTTTCTGTTGATCTTGAAGCCTAGATACTCTAGGAACTGGATCACTTGACTGGAAGCTTGCAAGCATTCTGTCTTGGATGCTGCCCACACCAGCCAGTCGTCCAGGTAGGCTACTACCTGAATTCCCTTTAGGCGTAATTGTTTGAGAGCTACGCTCGCAAGCTTCGTGAAGATCCTTGGGGCTATATTTAGCTCGAATGGCATGGCTCTGAAGGCGTAAAGTCTTCGTTGTAGCTTGAACCCTAGGTAGGGGGAGAGTCGACGGTTGATTGGAACGTGCCAATAGGCGTCTGACAAGTCTATGGAGACGGTATATGCCCTCTTGGGCAATAAGGTCCTTATGTGTTGCAGTGTTAGCGTCTTGAACTTGCAGTTCACTATGAACTTGTTGAGTGGCGACAAGTCCAGAATGACTCTGAGTTTTTCCGAGTCTTTCTTGGGAACACAAAACAGCCTCCCTTGGAATTTGATGGACTTCACCCTTCGGATCACTTTTTTCTCCAACAGTTCTTGGATGTACTCCTCCAGAACGGGGGTGGAGTGTTGGAAAAACCGAGGGCACGGGGGTGGAGTGCTGTACCAGCTCCAGCCCAGTCCGTTCTTGAGTAGGCTGTGGGCCCAGGGATCGAAGGTCCACCGATCCCGAAAATTCTGAAGTCTCCCTCCTACCGGCATCATCTCACTTGGACTGCCGTCCTGAGGTCTTGCCTCCCTGACCGCGACCACCCCTGAATCTCCTTCCCCTTGAGGGGCGCCTAGACGAGCCTCTGGCTGCTCCTCTAGGCTTTGCTCGAAAGGAAGTTGACTGCCCTTCGAACGTTGGGTTGAATGCCGTGGACTGTGTCGACACGGCCTGGGGTACCCACTGGAATGTGGTCGGGGTTTGTGCCACCATCTGGGGCACTGAAGGCAATGGCAATTGGAGTTGCTGTTGCTGTCTAAGTGGCTTGGCTGGCCGAGATGGTAGCCTAGTCCTCATAATCTTCCTCTTTGGTTGAGGACCCTCATCCGGGGAAGACTTTCTTTTGATAGCCAGGCCCCACTTCTGGAGAAGGTTTCTATTCTCCGTGGCGGCCTTATCAACAACTTCTTTGACCAGTTCGCTAGGGAAAAGGTCTTTGCCCCAAATGTTGGAGGAGATTAGCTTCCTTGGCTCGTGCCTCACCGTAGCCGAGGTGAACACGAACTCCCTACAAGCTCTCCTCGCCCTGACGAAGCTAAAAAGATCCTTCGTCACTGTGGCCAGATGAGTCTTGGCCACTACCATGAACATTTCATGGACCTTGGGGTCACTTGCCATCGTCTCAAGAGTAGTCTGAAGAGACATTGAGGCAGCCAGTCTTTCTTTTGTCTCGAGCTCTCTCCGCAAAAGAAAGTCGGACAGCTTAGGGAGGTCCTCGCCGAACTGACGTCCGGCAATATCAGCCTCCAACTTCCCGACTGAGAAGGTAAGATGGACGTCCTTCCAGTCTTTGTGGTCCATAGGCAGGGCCAGCGACAAGGGTTTACACTCCTCCAGGGAGGGGCAAGGCTTGCCGGCCTCGACTGCTTTTAGTACAGCCGCAAACCCTTTCTGTAAAAAGGGGAAGGCTCTAGCAGGAGAGGACACAAAGGAAGGGAGCTTCTTACTCAATGCAGCTACCTTTGAGTTCGTGAAGCCCCTCTCTTTCATCGAGGATGAAAGCAAAGCTTGAGCCTTAGCATGGTCCATCACTATGACCTCCTTCGGCTCTGTCTCCTCCTTTGAAGCTGGTTCCTTCCTCAACCGGACATAACAGTCCGGATATGACCCCTTGCTGGGCCAGAATTCCACCTCCTCTAGGGGAACTGAACCCAACTTATCCGAGATGACGATCTTTCCAGTCGTCATCGGCATGTGCTCAGCATACCTCCACGGGTTAGCATCTGAGCACAAGGGAAGGTCTTTCACATTGAGCCTTTTCTGGGGCCCATGTGATGCTGCAAGCCTCTGCATCTGCAGTTCCATTGCAGCCGCCTTCTCCTGATTCTCCTTCTGCATTTGTTGGATCATTCCAACAATGGAGGAGAGGGCCTGTCCCAGCTCTACTGGGAGAGCGGACAATGTTGAGGGAATAGGCTCAGGGATCTGAACCGGAGTAGCCGACACCTCGTCGACCTCTTCCTCTACAATGTCTGGGGCTTGAACTTCATCCTGGGCTCCTGCCAGGAGGTCTTCCTCCAGACGCTCGGACACGTCAGACATCCAGTCGTCCAACTGGATGTCTTGCAAGGCGACCGCGACTTCAGCATCCACCTGGATCTGAACTTGGGGGAATCTCCTCTTGAGGCTGGGGAATCACTGCATCAGCTGATGCCCTAGGGAAAAGGTAAGCCCTCATCTTCTCACTTGGAAGATAAGGTCCAGAGGTGTTCTTCTGGAAGCCCCGTACCCAGGTACAAAGCTTCTCCCTTGCTATATCCCTTGATTCCGCCGTCCTAGGGGAATCAAAGGCCTCAGTAATCAGGTTAGTGCACATGGTACATACCTGAGGGTCCCAATACTGGAGATCACCCTTGGAGACAGCGCATGCTGCGTGCCTCCTACAAAACTCATGTCCGCAGAGGTTCTTACTGCGGACGTTGCAGAAAACACTTCCGCACTTCGGATGGTCCTCCTGTAAAGAGAAGAAATTTCCATGAGTATCAAGTGAACTACGTATCACTGGATATGCACAGTTTAGCATAACAAATCAGAAAGGAAAGACACACACTTGTGTTACTTTCACAACCAATTGTTGCAGCCTTCCAGATAATAAAATCGTATGGTTAATCTCTCCTAGAGTAACCAATGAAAAGTTTCCAGAGGAAACAGGTGTAGCTCACACCTAAGGTATGATTTTAAAATACCGGATAATAGACAAGAAAGAACTCACTTTCTTATCTGTAAGGCAACACCAAAGGGCTGTGCAAGACAACACAAAAGTGTTAGAACACACAGTGCTGTACCAAAACTTATACTATAGTTTTCTTCCTACAGTATATGTTATACTGAAGAATACTGGTACAGTATAGAAGGTAATGTGCCGGCCGGCACACACCATAACTAGCTTTAAAGCATACTACTTAACAGCTATATGGCGGCAGAACGCTGGTTCAAATGCATGTGCCGGCCGGCAGTAACTGCCAGCCGGCAACAGCCAATGTCGGCCGGCAATGACTGCCGGCCGGCAACTACACAAGGTAGTACCCGGCTGCCGGCCACTGCTCATAGCGACCGGCAGACAAGGGCTGACAATAGCCGGCCGGCAAAGGTAAACAACCGATGCCGGCCAGCAGCAAAAGAACCACAGGACTACGACTGCCCGGCTGCCGGCCTCATAGGCCGGCAGCCGGGTCGGGTACAGCACTAGAAGAAAACAGAATGGATGCCGGGATAAGAGCGTAAACTACCTCCAAGCCCGGCAATCCGAAAGAGTGCATATAAGGAAGGGGAGAATCTAATTCAGGCTTCCTGACCAATGTCGTCTGGCTCTACAGGCAGACATGGATGAGGGACCAAGGGAGGTCCGGGCAGCACTCAAAGCAGAAGACCCTTGCCGGCCGGCAGACTCCGCCGGCCGGCAAGGGACTGAGTCAATTCCACATCCTAACCTATCCTAGGTCCAGATGTAGAATGACGTACAGTACTGTAATGGCTAGGCCATTACGGAGATAGAGGGAGAAGGGACAAAAGAGGGTCCTACCAACCTTGCTTTAGTGAAGAATCACCCGCAGCCAAGAAAACTCATCTTAGCCTAAGGGAGATCCAA
>NC_090753.1:83294470-83299470 GCF_036898095.1 Palaemon carinicauda
TTGGATTATATCCGCTATATTCTTGTTTTTCAATGTTTTGGATAGCTTCAGAAGTAGTTCTCATCGATTCACAGTGTCGTATGCAGCTGTTAGATCTATTAACTATACGCTGGTGATTTGTTGCTGTTCAAATCCTTCCTCCAATACTGGGTTAGGTTGAAGACCTGTACACAGCAAAAACGTTCCGCTCTGAACCCAGCTTGGTCTGGCGTGAGGAGGTTGTCTAATCTATTTGAAATTCTGTTTAATATCAATGTATTATATAGTTCACAGAGAGTACATCATAATACAGGGGTAACGCGTTCGCCTAGCATTCGCATGGCAGCAGATCGATCCCCACCCTGGACCGTGAGTTTTTAATCTGATTACTGGTGAGGCCAGTACTGTGTTTGGGTACCACAGTGGGGTGGGGTGTCATTCTTGCCCGGCTGACGTTCTGGCGAGCATCTATTCTGATGAAACTGGAACTGAACCCAGACACCTTTGACGAATGGTGCAGTGTATACCCATGTACAGAAAACAAGAGGAAATAAAACGCTTGACCAAAAACAGAAACAAATCCAGATCTATTCAGACATTGTCTCAGTGAAAATAACATCGGAGAAAAACTTGTGTGAAAGGAAAAATCCTTTCACGTGATAACTGAGCCAAGTTTCTTAATTGGGGCGAGAGAGAGAGAGAGAGAGTTTGTTCCAAAAAAGACACGATAATGATCCGGGGGAAAGTTTAGATGAAGAAAGGACTGCGGATATCTAAGCATTGCGACAATTTCATTCAGGAGGTTTGTGGGAATATCTGTTTGTTTTATCTTTGTACAATTTTGGTATGGAAGAAATATTGTCATTTTGTGTAGATATATGCTTACTTATTCTGAGTTTTTTTTTCTTTTTACTTTTTCTGAAAATCTGAGAAAACATATTTGGGAATATCTATATTTCTGATATGGAAGAATATTGTTATTTGTATAGATATAAGTTTATTTATTTTAAAATATTTTTTTTACCTTTGTACAATTTTGGTATGGAAGAAATATTATCATTTTGTGTAGACATATGCTTATTTATTGTTTTTTTTTTTTTTTACTTTTTCTGAAAATCTGAGAAAATATATTTAGGAATATCTTTATCTTTGATATGGAAGAATATTGTTATTTGTGTAGATACAAGTATATTCATTTTAAAACATTTTTTTATCTTTGTACAATTTTGGTATGGAAGAAATATTGTCATTTTGTGTAGATATATACTTATTTATTTATTATTTTTTTTTTTTTTTAAATCTGAGAAAATACATTTGGGAATATCTTTATCTTTGATATGGAAGAATATTGTTATTTGTGTAGATACAAGTATATTTATTTTTAAAAAAATTTTTATCTTTGTACAATTTTGGTATGAAAAAAAATAGTGTCATTTTGTGTAGACATATTCTTATTTATTCTGGTTTTTTTTTACTTTTTTTGAAAACCTGAGAAAACATATTTAGGAATATCTTTAACTTTGATATTGAAGAATATTGTTATTTGTGTAGATATAAGTTTATTTACTTTGAATTTTTCTTTTTACCTTTTCTACAAATCTGAGCAAAAAATATTAATTGTTTTTTTTTCCTTTGTACAACTTTGATAAGGAAAATATATTGTCATTTTATTTAGATATAAGTTCATTTACTTTCAATTTTTTTTCACCTAATTTTTGGAAATCTGAGAAAAAAACAATTATTTATAAAAATTTGTAGTATGTTCGTGGGAATATCAGTTTATATTCTTTGTCTATATACACGTTTGATATATATAAAAAAAATAGTTATTGTGTAGTGATAAATTCATTTATTTTTAGTTTTTTATTATTACTTTTGTGGAAATCCGAGAAAAGGTATCAATTTGAAGTATTTTTTTTTTATCTTTATGAAGAGATAAGTTTATTGACCCTGACATTTTTCTTTTTAGGTTTTCTGGAAGTCTTCGAAAAATATAGAAATTATCTATATAAATCTATAAGATGGGTGTAGGAATTTTCTTTCTTGAATCTTTGTACAACTTTGATACGGAAGAAATATTGCCATTTTAGGAAGAAATAAGTTCATCTTATCTGACATTTTTCTTTTTAGGTTTTTTGGAAGTCTGAGAAAAATAACAATTATCTATAAAATTGTATAAAATGATTGTGGGAATATCTTTCTTTAATCATTGTAAAATTTTGATATGGATGAAATATTGTAATCTTATGAAGAAATAAGTTTATCTACTCTGACATTTTTCTGTTTAGGTTTTCTGGAAGTCTTCGAAAAAAAAAAATAACAATTATTCATAAATATTTATAAGATGATTTTGGAAATATCTTTCTTTGATCATTGTAAAATTTTGATATAGATGAAATATTGTCAACTTATGAAGAAATAAATTCATTTACTATGATATTTTTTTTAGGTTTTCTGGAAGATTTTGAGAAAAATAACAATTATCTATAAAACTCTATAAGATGGTTGTGAGAATTTTCTTTCTTTAATCTTTGTACGATTTTGATGTGTTAATGTAGGTTCATTCACCTTGAATTTTTCCTTTATTTTTTCTTTGTGAAATCTGAGAAATAATAGAAATTTTCTTTTGTAATTAAATAGGATGTTTGTGATGACTTTTTTTTTGGTACAACTTTGATATTGGAAAAAAAATCATTTTACATAAAGGTAAGTTCATCTGCTATGAATATTTTTTAACTTTTTCTAGAAGCCTGAGAAAAATACAACTATTGCCTATAAAACTCTGTACTATGTTTGTCAGAATTCCTTTCATCTTATCTTTTCACAATTCTAATGTGATAAAAATATTGTTATTTTGTATAGAGATAAGTTTACTAACTTTTAATTTTTATTTTTATTTTTTTTTTACTTTTACGGGAAGTCTGAGATAAATATAATGACTTTCTTTGAAAATAGATAACAAGTTTTTTGTTTTTTTTTTGTCCTATGTACAACTTTGATATGGAAAAGGTATTGTCATTTTGGATATTATAATTTATTATCACTATTATTATTATTATCATTATCATTAATATTATTATTATTATTATTATTAGTAGTAGTAGTAGTAGTAGTAGTAGTAGTAGTAGTAGTAGTAGTAGTAGTAGTAGTAGTAGCTAAGCTACAACCCTAGACAGAAAAGCAAGATGCTATAAGCTCAAGGGTTCTAATAATGAATTGCCCATTGCCCAGTGTGTAAATGAAATAAAGAAATAAACTGGAAGAGAAGTAATGAACAATTAAAATAAAATATCTTAAGAACGGTAACAACATTGAAATAGACATTTCATACATAACTATAAAAAATAAAAATAAAACAAGATGAAGAGAAATGAAATAGAATAGAGTGCCCGATTGTACCCTAAAGCAAGAGAACTCTACCGCATCATACGAGTGCAAATATGATTAATCAAGGAACTACAGGGTAGTGATAAATACGAAATCAAACCATTTCTTATATTTCGAAAGTCCGTTAAAATATTTTTTTCTTCTTGAATATTTCAAATAATAGTAAAAAATTGTACAAAAAATCTAATCAATCCTGAATATTATTTTTTCTTTACATTTTGAATATTCATTGAAATATATCATTTTTTTTTCTGAAGGACTCAAAAATTGTTGACTGGAACGTAATCAGATCAAATTTTTCTATTTTGCATTTCATTGAAATATCTTTTTTTTATTTTTTTTTTATTTTGGGAGGAAAAGATTCAGAAAAAGATAATTAACTTTGATAACTGAGATTTTTTATTTTGATAGATTTTGTGAGGAAAAAATTCCTAAAAAAGATAATCAACTTCTTTGACTGAGAATGATTTTGATTTTGATTTTGACCTTTAATCAAAAAAAAATATTTGCAGTTTTTAAAAAGAAAGACAGATAGGAGACACAGATAGATAGTTAGATAGATAGATAGATAGATAGACAGACAATTAGATAGATAGGTGGATAGACCGATATAATGATAGATAGATAGATAGACCGATAGATAGATAGATATACAGACAGATAGATAGATAGATAGAAGATAGAGAGATAGATAGATCGACTGATAGATAGATAGATATACAGATAGATAGATAGATAAATTAATAGATAGATAGATAAATTAATAGATATTTAGATAGATAAATAGTTATAGATAGTTATAGTCAGACAGATAGATAGATATATTGATAGATAGACAGACAGACAGACAGATATAGAAGATAGACATAGTCAGACAGATAGATAGATAGATTGATAAATAGATAGACAGACAGATATATAGATAGATATCCAAGCAAAAAAAAAAAAATCTGCAAAGTCCAATATGAAATCTGGAGGACTTATTCTACCCTCCACGACTCTACAATTCCTCTATCAAAAGGTGCGATAACTCAGGTGTTGTGGAAATGAGGGGATACGTGAGAATGCTAAAGGTATACATAGTGTATCCACTTCTCTACCATGTATATCAATTAGAAAAGGAGTGATTGGAATCAATTGTAGGCTCAGGATGTTTTGTAATCAACCAATCATTTCTTTTGATAGATGGTTTGAGTCAGTTTAGGTCTGTAGAATATCGCATTTTTTCAATCTCAATTAGGTTATTATTATTATTATTATTATTATTATCACTGCTGTTGTTGTTGTTGTTGGTGGTGGTAGTGTTGTTGTTGTTGTTTTATTCTAATCATTAATATTATTAATATGGTTATTATTATTATTATTATTATTATTATTATTATTATTATTATTATCATTATCATTATTATTATTTTTGTTGCTGTTGTTATTGTTGTTGTTGTTGTTGTTGTTTTATTATAATCATTAATAATATTAATATGGTTATCAATATAATTATTATTATATTATTATTATTATTATTATTATTATTATTATTTGCCAATCACAGTCTACAGAGACTGGTGCTTAATAATGTGGTGTTCCGTGATACATCGAGTTTTCCTCCTCATTGATAATAATAATAATAATAATAA
>NC_090753.1:83314470-83334470 GCF_036898095.1 Palaemon carinicauda
GAACAATTACATTGAAATAAATCTTCCATATGTAAACTATAAAAACATCAAAATTACGAGAGGAAGAGAAATTAGATAAAATAGTGTGGCCAATTGCACCCACAAGCAAGAGAACTCTAATCCAAGACACTAGAAGGCCATGGGACAGAGGCTATGGCACTACCCAAGACTAGAGAACAATGGTTTGATTTTGGATTGTCCTTCTCCTAGAAGAGCTGCTAACCATAGCTAAAGAGTCTCTTCTCCTTAAACAAATTTACAAATTTGCATAGGTGCTCTAAATTGGCAGAACAAAAGAGAAGCTATTAACGATGCCAAAATAGTTCACCTGCCTCACTTTTTTTATCTTCTTTTTTTATCTTTCATTATGAAATAGACATTTAAAATCTTATAATTTATAACATATACTGTATACAACATAGTATATTTACATAAATATTTTTTTTTATTTTACATATACTGTATACAACATAGTATATTTACATAAATAATTTTTTTTATTTTACATATACTGTATTTGAAATATAAAATTTTACTAATTATGTAAATGTTTTTAATTTTATTTGACGAACTTGGAATGGCATTCATCCTCAATGGCATATCATTAGTAATGCATTTCACAGTAATTAGGCTTTTGCGGTTCGGTATGTCTATTGATATGGATTCCTTCAATGATAATGTTGGCATTCGTTATTAATTAGTGGCCTTCGACAGACGAGGGAAATAACCATTAATAAAATCATATTTTGTGACCGGTGCACACATTCATCATGCCATGGGATTTCTGTGGTCAATAGTAGAATTTTAATTGTAATTATGGCTTGTCTTAATATGGCTTCTTTATTAATGGGCCACTTCTTATTAATATTTTTTTTTTCTTTTTTTTTCAATTTCTATTACTTTTCCAAGGTTATCAAATTACCTGCGTTTATTTATTTATTAATTTACCTCCTTGTTTGTATGTTAAAAGGATTACGTCGAAACTCTTTGCCTGATTTACACCAAATTTTACCACCGGATAACTATTAATCTCCAGAAGAACCCATTAAATTTTCCAGGTGATCTGTATCAAAGAATTTCAAGATTCTTAGATATTGCAAGCGGAGAAAAACCCTTCCATAAAACATAAAAAGAGGAAGAGAAATAAAGAAAAAAGTAAGAGGAATAAAGGAAAGGGGAAAAGAAATAAGGACAATAGCAATAGAAATAAGGACAATCAGAGAAATAAAGATAGAGGGAGATAATCAGAACAAGAGAAAGAGAAATAAAAACATGAGAAAGAGAGATAAGAACAAGAGGATGAGAAATAAGCAAAGGAGGAAAGGAAAAATGGGAGAAAGAGAAATCAGGTAAAGAGGAGGAACCAAAAGAAGGAAGAGAGGAGAGATCAGGACAAGAGGAAGAGAAATAAGATGGAATAGTGTGCCCTAGTGTACCCTCAAGCAAGAGAACTCTAACCCAAGACAGTGGAAGACAATGGTACACATGCTATGGCACTACCCAAGACTAGAGAACCATGGTTTGATTTTGGACTGTCCTTCTCTTAAAAGAGCTGCTTACCATAGCTAAAGAGTCTCTTCTCCTTAAACAAATTTGCGTAGGTGCTCTAAATTGGCAGAACAAAAGAGAAGCTATAAACGATGCCAAAATAGTTCACCTGCCTCACTTTTTTTATTTTCTTTTTTTTTATCTTTTATTATGAAATAGACATTTAAAATCTTATAATTTATAACATATACTGTATACAACATGGTATATTTACATAAATAATTTTTTTTTTATTTTACATACACTGTAATTGAAATATAAAATTTTACTAATTCTATAAATATGTTTTTAATTTTATTTGACGAATTTGGAATGCCATTCATCCTCAATGGCATATCATTAGTAATGCATTTCATAGTAATTAGGCTTTTGCGGTTCGGTATGTCTATTGATATGGATTCCTTCAATGATAATGTTGGCATTCGTTATTAATTAGTGGTCTCCGACAGATGAGGGAAATAACCATTAATAAAATCATATTTTGTGACCGGTGCACACATTCATCATGCCATGGGATTTCTGTGGTCAATGGCAGAATTTTGATTGTAATTATGGCTTGTCTTAATATGGCTTCTTTATTAATGGGCATTTTTTTTTTATTAATATCTAATAATTTTTTACATTTTTATTATTTTCCAAGATTATAAAATAACCTGCGCTTATTCGTTTATTGATATACCTGTTAGTTTGAATGTTAACAGGATTACAACGAAACTGCTTGCCTGATTTACACCAAATTTTAACAACGGATAGGCCTTATGTTTCGAAAGAAGCCATTAAATTTTGGAGAAGATCCGGATAAAGATCTCGATTCTTCTTATTATCGTTATTATTATAGAGAAGAGGGTGAATGTAGTTCGTTGGGATAAGGTAAGATAAGAGTACGACAGTCAAAGGATACGGCTCTTAGATTAAGGTTAGGTGGAGAACCTTAGGTTAGGTTGGTTAGGTTAGGTTAGGTAAGGTTAGGTTAGGTTAGATAGGAAACATTCGGTTAGGTGATGTTCTTGTAATAGTAAAATGTTGTTTTTCACTCTGTCCCAACATACTACAAAGGCTCCTAGAGAAGATTCATTCCCGGTCAACATATGAAATATGGCAAACTTGGTCCGTGGACTTGAGTAAAATTCTAACAATCCTAATTGACGAGGGTATAAGATCTCTGGTTGCTCTATTTACTTATTTGGAATAAATATTTGAGTTGTTATGACATGCATAGTTTAAAAGTATCTAAAAATAGTTCTCCAATATCACATTAACAGGTCATATAGTGAAACGCTGTTTGAGAGAAGTTTAGCAATATTAAGTTATTTTCGAATAAACATATTTTAGGAATTCGTCAGTATTTATAATTCTTACTAATTTGGTAATATTCTGTTAGTTGGAAACAATTATTTTCAATAGCTAAACCATAATAAAAATTTTCAGAAATGGGAAATTAATGATATGAAAAAATAATAGTCTTATTATTTAGAGATATCTGGTGTAATTGGACAAATAATAATAATAATAATAATAATAATAATAATAATAATAATAATAATAATAATAATAAAAATAATAAATTTAGTTCTGTAAAATATATCAAAGAACTTCAAGATTCTTAGATATTGCAAGCGGAGAAAAGCCATAAATATTAATTTAATAAAACACACAGAGAGCCTCAAGAAATCTAATAAAATATATTCTAGAATATATTCTAGGGTTGTGGAGGCCTATTGCAAACGATCCTGCCTGGCGATCGCCAGGCTGGGTTCGAATCTCACTCAAGTTTGATAGTTTTTTGTAGTGTTTGTAACCTCACAATTCTTGTGAGCTAAGGATTTGTGGTTTGGGTGAGCCCATTGGTCTACCTGCTTAATCATGTGTAGCCATTGCCTGACTCTCCCAGGTCCTAGCATTGGTGGAGAGGGGTTTTGACGCTTATCATATGGCATTGTCTTGATAGCTAGGGCATTGTCACTGTCCAAAACTTCTGTCATTCATGAGCAACCATTAAACCTTTAAACTCGGAAGAAATAACTGAAACTGTTGTTGGTGTTGTTGTTGTTTTTGTTGTTAGATTGCCCCCCAGCATATGGCTGGAACACGGGCTCTTGCGTTGGAATATCAAAAACTAAATCTGGAAAAACTACATAACAAAAAAGGAAGAAACATTTGAACCAAAAATTCATTTATAATAATTATGAGATCATTTGAATGAATGGTAGATTCTCTTAGGGATTTCAAATGAATGAAGTTGACATACAAAAGATCCCTAAATATTTATGAATGGTCTTAAACGCTACTCGTCAATGGAGCTGCCAATAAATTGATAGTAACGTTCATTCATAAAATGCTTGGCTTGCCTGCTTGACAGATTATTAATTAATCGTTTATAGTTTTATTAATGATACAATACTGCGTAGGTGGTTTTAAAGGTTACATTTTAGGAAGGCTTTTAAATTGAACGAAATTGGATTTATTTTCAAAGATTATTAATTTATTTATTAAAAACAGGTGATGTATGTGAGATATATATATATATATATATATATATATATATATATATATATGAAGGCTTCGTTCTAAAGGGAACTGTGGAGTCAAACAAACCCGGGTTGGACGACGGGAAAGCTAAACGTAAATAATCTTACCCATTGGCTATTACACTCAGGAATTATAAAGGTATATATTACATTGATTTTTAAAATCTATAAAAATTTCATAAGATTTTTTTCTTTTTAATTTTACAAATAGGATTTGTATCATTAAAGATATGTTATTCTTAATTAAAAATTTCTCATTGCATTTCTTTTGAAATATTAGAAAAGGAAAACTGCATTACGGGATTTTTGTTACAAAAAAATTTCTTCTATTGTTTTGGTATTTCATTGAAATATTTACGTCTAACAGAAAGATTCATTCAGGAATTCATCAGCTGTTACTTCGCGCATGTTCTTGAAAAAGGATTCTGGGTTGGAATCTTCCATTGTTTACTTTTTAAAGGTAATTGTTATTCTAATTCCAACAAGAGGCAAGCCAAGACCGAACTCTGCCAGATATCAAATGTCACTACAATGTTATTATCAGTTATACTTGATACTGATTTTATTCTGTACGGAAATTATACGTTTAATCAATAAATTGGAATAATAATAATAATAATGATAATAATAATAACAATAATTTTAATAATGAAAATAATAATAATAATAATAATAATAATAATAATAATAATAATAATAATAATAGCCTCCCCTACATAATAAAGAACGAGTGTCTGGTATATATATATATATATATATATATATATATATATATATATATATATATATATATATATATATATGTATATATATATACATATATATATATATTTATATGCATATATAAACATATATATAAATATATATATATATATATATATATATATATATACATATGTATAGATATAATGTGTGTATATATACATATGTTTGTGTTTATATATACATATATATGTATATGCATATGTATATATATGTGAATGTGTGTGTTTGTTGGTGTGTGTGTATTGGTGCGCGCATGAAAGCCTACAAGCATATATAAACCAAGAGAAGAAACATAATACTATTCACATAAAAATTCAGTATCCAATTCAGGCATTCGGCAAATTATTCAGCAACGTCCGAGAGTTTAATAAAGGAAAATGAAAGCTTCGAAAGTTTGTTTTGGAACAATATAATACTGTACTGCTAAAAACTTGCACGGCGGAATGGAAGATGTGTTTCTCTCTCTCTCTCTCTCTCTCTCTCTCTCTCTCTCTCTCTCTCTCTCTCTCTCTCTCTCTCTCTCTCTCTCTCTCTCTGTATAAGAAAGATTTTATTAGCTGGATACTTTATCAATAAGTTCATCTACCTCCACATTTATCTACTTGGAAATAATTTGTTTGCAATCTCGTCTATAAAATACCCCGATTTATTAAATATATGCTCTATCTATCTATCTATCTATCTATCTATCTATCTATCTATCTATCTATCTATCTATCCAGGATTCCAAAAGACTGTATTTTCAATATTCTAGAAATATGAATAACATTGAAGATGATGAAGAAAATATAGTTCAACAAAACTGTAGCGATACGTAAAATGTGAAGTAAAAAAGAAAATACGCATTCAATAAAACAGGGACCAAAAATACAGCAATACCGAAATCCCAATTGCCACGGTATATAACGAAGATATTAATTCCAGCAGTATATCAACATGAAATATATTTTCTGCCCTGTTTCCCCTGGACACGATATGACGACATTTAAATAGAATGCAGAGAGAGAGAGAGAGAGAGAGACAGAGAGAGAGGGAACAGTTGGCTGTTCGTCCTAACAATATATTTATATATTTTCCACTGTTCATATTTTCACGTTAAATATGGATGGCACTATATATCAACAATTATTTGTAGAGTGAGGTTGCTGGACTCACACCATAGACAGTATTTGTTAGAAGGGTTTATTTTTCTGCCTGATGGTCGTTCTCCGTTGCTTAAATACTTCTCCTATCGGGTGACCAGTACTATAGTCAACAGCCCACATCCACCGTTTATATACATACACACACACACACACATATATATATATATATATATATATATATATATATATACATTCTATATATATTTGTATATATAAATATACACATAAAGGCATATATATAAATGTATATATATATATATATACAGTATATATATATATATATATATATATATATATATATATATATATTTATATATATATGTATATGTATATATATACACACACAGACACACACACACACACACATATATATATATATATATATATATATATATATATATAGGCATTTGTATAAATGTATATATATACATATAATATATCAATGTATAATATATATATATGTATATATCTATATGTGGGTGTGTGTGCGTGCGTGTGCATATTAGCGTATGTATGTGCGTGAATATCTTGCCTTTGTTAAGGAAAAATGCAAAATTACCCACAATTTTCCACCAATAACTTCTAAAGTCATTTTTTATTTTCATCTGGCGGTAAATATCAGCAGCCGATATCGTTAGAGCCAATCATGATCGTCGAAATGACTTCGCACTCTCTACCTACCAATTATAGTCGCTTGAATGATATCGTTTGCTGATATTTACCGTCAGATCAAAAAGGTGTTTTTAAGTTTACTTTCTGGAGAAATTTTACTCTCCGACAGAAGTATTCCAGCTTAGAGTAATCTATTACCTTAGTATAATTCCTGCAGAGATACTCCTTATCGTAAGCTATCCTAGAATGCGATAATAATCAAATAATAATCCCACACGGGTAATTCTGCCTTTCAGCTAAAGCGCCTCTCTCAAGCAAGCTGCATTGGATAACACCGTTAGTACACCAGACAATGGCTCGGCTTCACGCATTACTTGGCCATCATCTCTAGGCTGGAGTTTCCTAATACCATTATTATCGGTTTCTGTTTCCAGCTAATAGGAAATCGGGTGTTGAGGTTTTACATTGGGATTTTGAGTTTTTATGTTCTATTTGGCTTTGGGTCTGTGGGTTGGTTGGGTGAATGTTTTTCTGTTTTTCTTCAAATTTTATTATTATTATTATTATTATTATTATTATTATTATTATTAATATTAGTATTATTACTATAACTAGTATTATTATCGTTATTATTATTACTATTATTGTTGTTGTTTTTGTTGTTGTTGTCGTTGTTGTTGTTGTTGTTATTGTTGCTGTATTATATCTATCATCATTTATACTGTTATTATTGTGAATGTTATTAACATAAATACATTGATCTTTTTAACGATAATTATTACTACTACTGCTATTATAAAAGAATCTACCCTTGTTTTAAACAATAAATATAAAGTGTTTCAATAAAACAAAGTTATGCATAAATTAGTTTTGAAGAGGTCTCAATCCTAAAGTGGAAAATATATATCTTTATTTATTCATTTCATCTACGTAGTTAATTTTCTATTCCTTCATTCCATTTCCTCACTGGGTTACTTTTCTTTCTTGTACTTCTCCAATGGAATCTTTCATTCATCACCTTCGTCAGCAGACGCGGGCATTTACCATTATCTGTACATGTTCAAACCACCTCAACACATTCATATCAACTCTAGCTGCTAACTCTTTTCTCACATCCGTTCTTACCCTTACTGCTTAGTTCCTAACCATATATGATGAGGATACGCAAGCTATATAAATAATAATAATGATAATAATAATGATGATGATAATCATAATAGAAATAATGATAATAATGATAATAATAATAATAATTATAATAATAATAATAATAATAATAAAGGTAATAATAGCAATAATAATAATGAGAATAATAATGAAAAAATAATGATAATCATAATAATAATATTAATAATATTAGCAATAATAATGATAATAATAATGGTAATAATAATAATAATAATAATAATAATAATAATAATAATAATAATAAAAAATTATAATATTGCCATAATAATGATAATAATAATAACAATAATAATATTGATAATATTGCTATAATAATGATAATAATAATAACAATAATAATAATAATAATAATAATAATTATAATAATAATAATAACAAAAATAATAATAATGATTATATTGAAACTCTTATAATAATAATAATAATAATAATAATAATGATGATAATAATAATAATAATAATAATAATGATACTACTACTACTACTACTACTACTACTACTACTACTACTACTAATAATAATAATAATAATAATAATAATAATTTCTCACAATACTTTAAAGTGTTTTTCGAGGCAAAAGACTTATTTCTAGTAAAACAATTTGCAAAACCTTACATAGAAGATGCTGAGCCAGCAGATTTGCGCACTAAAGCTCTTATGTTAATTAGCTCACAAATTCTCTCTTCCGAAAAAGAACAGGATTTGCCCTAGAGTAAGAAGATTAGAGAACACGCAAAAAATAGCAGATTACAAAACACACACACACACACACACACACACACACACACACACACACACACATACACACAGAAAAAAAATAGCGAATAAAAAACAGCGATACGAAGAGTTTTGAAATAAATTGGAAAAAATCAGTTTGGGTTGAATTATTATTATTATTATTATTATTATTATTATTATTATTATCATTATTATTATTATTATTATTGTTGTTGTTGTTGTTGTGTTTTTTAGTAATCTATTTATACAGATTATTTCGGTTTTCAGGTAAGAAATTATCAGCACAAAAAGATAATAATAATAATAATAATAATAATAATAATAATAATAATAATAATAATAATAATAATAACATTTTCATTATAATCAATATGATTTTTGCTGTTATTGTTGTGGTCAGAAAGTTCGTATAATTGGCCTTAATTTTAGTACTGCCTTTGACCGTGTTAATCATGAGGCCCTTGTTTTCAAACTCAAACAGTTGGGAGTGGGTGGGTCGTTTCTTAGCATTATTATTGATTTTTGTAACTAATAGATCTCACAATAATAATAATAATAATAATAATAATAATAATAATAATAATTTCTCACAAAACTTTAGTGTTGTTCGAGGCAAAAGACCTATTTCTAGTAAAACAATTTACAAAACCTTACATAGAAGATGCTGAGCCAGCAGATTTGCGCACTAAAGCTCTTATGTTAATTAGCTCACAAATTCTCTCTTCCGAAAAAGAACAGGATTTGCCCTAGAGTAAGAAGATTACAGAACACGCAAAAAATAGCAGATTACAAAACACACACACACACACACACACACACACACACACACACACACACATACACACAGAAAAAAAAAATAGCGAATAAAAAACAGCGATACGAAGAGTTTTGAAATAAATTGGAAAAAATCAGTTTGGGTTGAATTATTATTATTATTATTATTATCATTATTATTATTATTATTATTATTATTATTGTTGTTGTTGTTGTTGTTGTGTTTTGTAGTAATCTATTTATACAGATTATTTCGGTTTTCAGGTAAGAAATTATCAGCACAAAAAGATAATAATAATAATAATAATAATAATAATAATAATAATAATAATAATAAAATTTTCATTATAATCAATATGATTTTTGCTGTTATTGTTGTGGTCAGAAAGTTCGTATAATTGGCCTTAATATTAGTACTGCCTTTGACCGTGTTAATCATGAGGCCCTTGTTTTCAAACTCAAACAGTTGGGAGTGGGTGGGTCGTTTCTTAGCATTATTATTGATTTTTGTAACTAATAGATCTCAAAGAGTTGTTGTTGATGGGCACCATAGTGAGTATAGGAATGTGATATCCGGTGTTCCACAGGGTAGTTCTTGGCCCATTACTTTTCATACTATATACACATGACATGCGGTTTGGGCTAGAAAACAAGCTTGTTGCATATGCAGATGATGCTACTCTCTTTGCATCAATTCCATCCCCTGAATGTAGATCTGGGATTGCTGAATCCCTTAATGGAGATTTAGCTAAAATTAGTGCATGGTGCAAATTAGGGGGTATGAAGTTGAATCCTAACAAAACTCAAAGTATGGTCAAGGACGTTGGCTCCTCAACATCCAGATCTCAGTATTGATAATATTTCTTTAAACTTGTATGAATCTTTTGAAATTTTAGGTGTGATTCTCGACAGCAAATTTACTTTTGAGAAACATATAAGGTCTGTGTCTTCTTCAATAGCACAAAAAATAGGCTTATTGAGAAAGTCTTAGAAGATTTTCGGTGATCAATCTATTCTGAAGAAGTATTTTAATTCTTTCATTCTACCTTGTTTTGAGTATTGTTCTCCTGTCTGGTCTTCAGCTGCTGTTTCTTATCTTAATTTGTTGGACGGAAACTTACGGTCTATTAAATTTCTTATTCCTGATCTAAATATTAATCTTCGGTACCGTTGTTCAATTAGTTCATTATGCATGTTTCATAAGATTTTTCATAACTCTGACCATCCTTTACATTCAGATCTCCCTGGACAATTCTAGGCTGTTCGTAATACTAGGCAGGCAGTTAATTCTAATAGCCAGGCCTTCTCCATCATGAGGCTCAATACTACTCAGTACTCTAGAAGTTTTATTCCAGCTGTTACCAAGTTGTGGAATGATCTTCCTAATCGGGTAGTTGAATCATTAGAACTTCAAAAGTTCAAAGTTGGACCAAATGTTTTTATGTTGACCAGGCGGACATGAGTCTTTATATAGTTTATATATAACATATTTTTTTTGACGTTGTTAATAGTTTATATAGGACATATCTGTTTTGACGTTGTTACTTTTGTTAGAATGATTTATTGTTAATTTGTTCTCATCATTTATTTATTTCCTTATTTCCTTTCCTCGCTGGGCTATTTTTTCCTATTGAAGCCCTTGGGCTTATAGCATCTTGCTTTTCCAACTAGGGTTGTAGCTTAGCTAGTAATAATAATAATAATTATAATAATGATAATTGTTATCATCATCGTTATCATTATTATTAGTATTAGTATTATTATTACTATTATTAGTATTAGTAGTAGTAGTAGTAGTAGTAGTAGTAATATTAGCATTATTATTATTATTATTATTATCATTATTATTATTATTAATATTGTTATTATTTTTATCCTTACTCTTCTAACCATCATCATTTAAAAAGAGACTTTGTTATAACTTCCAAATATATCATCATTATTGCCTCTGCATCCCGATGTACAATCGAGCTTTTCCAATTGGTCTAACTACCCAGTCATCCTCGACCAATCACCGAGCGTCTCACGGCCAAACTTTACCTCCAAAAAAAAGCATTGGATTAAACCTTTTACCAACGCTTTTATTTATATTATTACTGGTGTACCTGAATGAATATTTAGATAAATATGCACACACACTAGCACACGCACACACACGGATATTCAACCCTTCCCACCCCCTCCCCCTCAACTAACTACAACTTGGCAGTTTCGTCTAGTTGTGGGAGATTGTGGTTTGCGAGTGTACCTGTCGGTGTAATCACTCTAACCAGTGTGTGACTGCTTCCTCATCCCTTCATCCGAGGGATGGAGAGAGGCAGGGTAGTCAAATGTCTGGCAATCCTGTTGAGTGTGGCTGGATATATATATTGTGTGTGTGTATATATATATATATATATATATATATATATATATATATATATATATATACACATATACATATATATATATATATAAATATATATATATATATATATATATATATATATATAATGTATATGCATATATAAGTATAAATACATAAATATACATACACACATACATACATATATATATACATATATATATATATATATATATATATATATATATATAGTCTATATATACATATGGATACATATGTGTAAATATATATATATATATATATATATATATATATATATAAACACAACCACATATACATATATATATAAATATATATATATACAGTATATATATACATATATATATATATATATATATATATATATATATATATATATATATATATATAGCCAGACACGTAGCTCTCTATCATATAAAAGAGAGATTCTAAAAGTGTACCATTTCCCAAGAATGCTTTCTTTTGATATTCTATCTTTTCTCTTCTTCCCACAATCTCTCTCTCTCTCTCTCTCTCTCTCTCTCTCTCTCTCTCTCTCTCTCTCTCTCTCTCTCAGCAGTTGTAGGGTGATCCCAATTATCCAAACAGATCCGGCTAATCAACTCTCCACTTTCCTTTGTGTCAGAAACCGAAGAATAGCCAATTAGACGGGGATTCGGACAATGGATTCCAGTCTTCTCTGCAACCAAACACTCAGGAAGCCAATCATTGCTTCTCTCTCTCTCTCTCTCTCTCTCTCTCTCTCTCTCTCTCTCTCTCTCTCTCTTAGCTTAAATCTTGTGAATAGACTACGCTAATCCAAGTTCAAGGGAGAACATCTTTATCTTTATAAAAACAGTTGATTTGAATTCGCATTTCGCAATGGTACGGGTTAGTGAAGGATTATGCCATATATTGGAGCCCTGATCTATATCATCATAGATAGTCCAGTACAGTTTAAAGGCTTAAAGGCTACTCATGAATGGCAGAGGCAAGGGACAGTGACATTGCCCGCTCATGAATGGCTGAGGCAAGGGACACTGACATTGCCCGCTCATGAATGGCACAGGCAGGGGACACTGACATTGCCCGCTCATGAATGGCACAGGCAAGGGACAGTGACATTGCCCGCTCATGAATGGCACAGGCCAGGGACAGTGAAATTGCCCGCTCATGAATGGCACAGGCAAGGGACACTGACATTGCCCGCTCATGAATGCCAGAGGCCAGGGACAGTGAAATTGCCCGCTCATGAATGGCAGAGGCAAGGGACACTGACATTGCCCGCTCACGAATGGCAGAGGCAGGGGACACTGACATTGCCCGCTCATGAGTGGCAGAGGCAAGGGACACTGACATTGCCCGCTCACGAATGGCAGAGGCAGGGGACACTGACATTGCCCGCTCATGAGTGGCAGAGGGAAGGGACACTGACATTGCCCGCTCACGAATGGCAGAGGCAGGGGACACTGACATTGCCCGCTCACGAATGGCAGAGGCAAGGGACACTGACATTGCCCGCTCACGAATGGCAGAGGCAGGGGACACTGACATTGCCCGCTCACGAATGGCAGAGGCAAGGGACACTGACATTGCCCGCTCACGAATGGCAGAGGCAGGGGACACTGACATTGCCCGCTCACGAATGGCAGAGGCAAGGGACACTGACATTGCCCGCTCACGAATGGCAGAGGCAGGGGACACTGACATTGCCCGCTCACGAATGGCAGAGGCAAGGGACACTGACCGCTCACGAATGGCAGAGGCAGGGGACACTGACATTGCCCGCTCACGAATGGCAGAGGCAAGGGACACTGCCCGCTCACGAATGGCAGAGGCAGGGGACACTGACATTGCCCGCTCACGAATGGCAGAGGCAAGGGACACTGCCCGCTCACGAATGGCAGAGGCAGGGGACACTGACATTGCCCGCTCACGAATGGCAGAGGCAAGGGACACTGCCCGCTCACGAATGGCAGAGGCAGGGGACACTGACATTGCCCGCTCACGAATGGCAGAGGCAAGGGACACTGACACTGCCCGCTCACGAATGGCAGAGGCAAGGGACACTGACATTGCCCGCTCACGAATGGCAGAGGCAAGGGACACTGACACTGCCCGCTCACGAATGGCAGAGGCAAGGGACACTGACATTGCCCGCTCACGAATGGCAGAGGCAAGGGACACTGACACTGCCCGCTCACGAATGGCAGAGGCAAGGGACACTGACACTGCCCGCTCACGAATGGCAGAGGCAAGGGACACTGACATTGCCCGCTCATGAATGGCATTCAGAGGCAAGGGACACTGACATTGCCCGCTCACGAATGGCAGAGGCAAGGGACAATGACATTGCCCGCTCATGAATGGCAGAGACAAGGGACACTGACATTGCCCGCTCACGAATGGCAGAGGCAAGGGACACTGACATTGCCCGCTCATGAATGGCAGAGGCAAGGGACACTGACATTGCCCGCTCACGAATGGCATTCAGAGGCAAGGGACACTGACATTGCCCGCTCATGAATGGCAGAGGCAAGGGACAATGACATTGCCCGCTCATGAATGGCAGAGGCAAGGGACACTGACATTGCCCGCTCATGAATGGCAGAAGCAAGGGACACTGACATTGCCCGCTCATGAATGGCAGAGGCAAGAGACAATGACATTGCCCGCTCATGAATGGCAGAGGCAAGGGACACTGACATTGCCCGCTCATGAATGGCAGAGGCAAGGGACACTGACATTGCCCGCTCATGAATGGCAGAGGCAAGGGACACTGACATTGCCCGCTCATGAATGGCAGAGGCAAGGGACAATGACATTGCCCGCACATGAATGGCAGAGGCAAGGGACACTGACATTGCCCGCTCATGAATGGCTGAGGCAAGGGACAATGACATTGCCCGCACATGAATGGCAGAGGCAAGGGACACTGACATTGCCCGCTCATGAATGGCTGAGGCAAGGGACAATGACATTGCCCGCTCATGAATGGCAGAGGCAAGGGACAAGGACATTGCCCGCTCATGAATGGCAGAGGCAAGGGACAATGACATTGCCCGCTCATGAATGGCTGAGGCAAGGGACAATGACATTGCCCGCTCATGAATGGCTGAGGCATGGGACAATGACATTGCCCGCTCATGAATGGCAGAGGCAAGGGACACAGACATTGCCCGCTCATGAATGGCTGAGGCATGGGACAATGACATTGCCCACACATGAATGGCAGAGGCAAGGGACACTGACATTGCCCGCTCATGAATGGCAGAGGCAAGGGACACTGACATTGCCCACACATGAATGGCAGAGGCAAGGAACACTGACATTGCCCGCTCATGAATGGCAGAGGCAAGGGACACTGACATTGCCCACACATGAATGGCAGAGGCAAGGAACACTGACATTGCCCACTCATGAATGGCAGAGGCAAGAGACAATGACATTGCCCGCTCATGAATGGCAGAGGCAAGGGACACTGACATTGCCCACACATGAATGGCAGAGGCAAGGGACATTGACATTGCCCGCTCATGAATGGCAGAGGCAAGGGACACTGACATTGCCCACACATGAATGGCAGAGGCAAAGGACATTGACATTGCCCGCTCATGAATGGCAGAGGCAAGGGACACTGACATTGCCCACACATGAATGGCAGAGGCAAGGGACATTGACATTGCCCGCTCATGAATGGCAGAGGCAAGAGACAATGACATTGCCCGCTCATGAATGGCAGAGGCAAGGGACAATGACATTGCCCGCTCATGAATGGCAGAGGCAAGGGACACTGACATTGCCCACACATGAATGGCAGAGGCAAGGGACATTGACATTGCCCGCTCACGAATGGCAGAGGCAAGGGACACTGACATTGCCCGCTCATGAATGGCAGAGGCAAGGGACATTGACATTGCCCGCTCACGAACGGCAGAGGCAAGGGACAATGACATTGCCCCCTCATGAATGGCAGAGGCAAGGGACACTGACATTGCCCGCTCACGAACGGCAGAGGCAAGGGACAATGACATTGCCCCCTCATGAATGGCAGAGGCAAGGGACACTGACATTGCCCGCTCACGAATGGCAGAGGCAAGGGACAATGACATTGCCCCCTCATGAATGGCAGAGACAAGGGACACTGACATTGCCCGCTCACGAATGGCAGAGGCAAGGGACACTGACATTGCCCGCTCATGAATGGCAGAGGCAAGAGACACTGACATTGCCCGCTCATGAATGGCAGAGGCAAGGGACACTGACATTGCCCGCTCAAAAAGGGCAGAGGCAAAGGACAATGACATTACCCGCTCATGGATGGCAGAGGCAAGGGACACTGACATTGCCCGCTCATAAATGGCAAAGGCAGGGGACATTGACATTGCCCGCTCACGAATGGCAGAGGCAAGGGACAATGACATTGCCCGCTCACGAATGGCAAAGGCAAGGGACACTGACATTACCCGCTCATGAATGGCAGAGGCAAGGGACACTGACACTGCCCGCTCATGAATGGCACAGGCAAGGGACACTGACATTGCCCGCTCATGAATGGCAGAGGCAAGGGACACTGACATTGCCCGCTCATGAATGGCAGAGGCAAGGGACACTGACACTGCCCGCTCATGAATGGGAGAGGCAAGGGACACTGATACTACCCGCTCATGAATGGCAGAGGCAAGGGACACTGACATTGCCCGCTCATGAATGGCATTCAGAGGCAAGGGACACTGACATTGCCCGCTCATGAATGGCATTCAGAGGCAAGGGACACTGACATTGCCCGCTCATGAATGGCAGAGGCAAGGGACATTGACATTGCCCGCTCACGAATGGCAGAGGCAAGGGACAATGACATTGCCCCCTCATGAATGGCAAAGGCAAGGGACACTGACATTGCCCGCTCACGAATGGCAGAGGCAAGGGACACTGACATTGCCCGCTCATGAATGGCAGAGGCAAGAGACACTGACATTGCCCGCTCACGAATGGCAGAGGCAAGGGACACTGACATTGCCCGCTCAAAAAGGGCAGAGGCAAGGGACAATGACATTACCCGCTCATGGATGGCAGAGGCAAGGGACACTGACATTGCCCGCTCATGAATGGCAAAGGCAGGGGACATTGACATTGCCCGCTCACGAATGGCAGAGGCAAGGGACAATGACATTGCCCGCTCACGAATGGCAGAGGCAGGGGACATTGACATTGCCCGCTCACGAATGGCAGAGGCAAGGGACACTGACATTGCCCGCTCACGAATGGCAGAGGCAGGGGACATTGACATTGCCCGCTCACGAATGGCAGAGGCAAGGGACACTGACATTGCCCGCTCACGAATGGCAGAGGCAGGGGACACTGACATTGCCCGCTCACGAATGGCAGAGGCAAGGGACACTGACATTGCCCGCTCACGAATGGCAGAGGCAGGGGACACTGACATTGCCCGCTCACGAATGGCAGAGGCAAGGGACACTGACATTGCCCGCTCACGAATGGCAGAGGCAGGGGACACTGACATTGCCCGCTCACGAATGGCAGAGGCAAGGGACACTGACCGCTCACGAATGGCAGAGGCAGGGGACACTGACATTGCCCGCTCACGAATGGCAGAGGCAAGGGACACTGACCGCTCACGAATGGCAGAGGCAGGGGACACTGACATTGCCCGCTCACGAATGGCAGAGGCAAGGGGACACTGCCCGCTCACGAATGGCAGAGGCAGGGGACACTGACATTGCCCGCTCACGAATGGCAGAGGCAAGGGACACTGCCCGCTCACGAATGGCAGAGGCAGGGGACACTGACATTGCCCGCTCACGAATGGCAGAGGCAAGGGACACTGCCCGCTCACGAATGGCAGAGGCAGGGGACACTGACATTGCCCGCTCACGAATGGCAGAGGCAAGGGACACTGCCCGCTCACGAATGGCAGAGGCAGGGGACACTGACATTGCCCGCTCACGAATGGCAGAGGCAAGGGACACTGACACTGCCCGCTCACGAATGGCAGAGGCAAGGGACACTGACATTGCCCGCTCACGAATGGCAGAGGCAAGGGACACTGACACTGCCCGCTCACGAATGGCAGAGGCAAGGGACACTGACATTGCCCGCTCACGAATGGCAGAGGCAAGGGACACTGACACTGCCCGCTCACGAATGGCAGAGGCAAGGGACACTGACACTGCCCGCTCACGAATGGCAGAGGCAAGGGACACTGACATTGCCCGCTCACGAATGGCATTCAGAGGCAAGGGACACTGACATTGCCCGCTCACGAATGGCAGAGGCAAGGGACAATGACATTGCCCGCTCATGAATGGCAGAGACAAGGGACACTGACATTGCCCGCTCACGAATGGCAGAGGCAAGGGACACTGACATTGCCCGCTCATGAATGGCAGAGGCAAGGGACACTGACATTGCCCGCTCATGAATGGCATTCAGAGGCAAGGGACACTGACATTGCCCGCTCATGAATGGCAGAGGCAAGGGACAATGACATTGCCCGCTCATGAATGGCAGAGGCAAGGGACACTGACATTGCCCGCTCATGAATGGCAGAGGCAAGGGACAATGACATTGCCCGCTCATGAATGGCAGAGGCAAGGGACACTGACATTGCCCGCTCATGAATGGCAGAAGCAAGGGACACTGACATTGCCCGCTCATGAATGGCAGAGGCAAGGGACAATGACATTGCCCGCTCATGAATGGCAGAGGCAAGGGACACTGACATTGCCCGCTCATGAATGGCAGAGGGAAGGGACACTGACATTGCCCGCTCATGAATGGCAGAGGCAAGGGACACTGACATTGCCCGCTCACGAATGGCAGAGGCAAGGGACAATGACATTGCCCGCACATGAATGGCAGAGGCAAGGGACACTGACATTGCCCGCTCATGAATGGCTGAGGCAAGGGACAATGACATTGCCCGCACATAAATGGCAGAGGCAAGGGACAATGACATTGCCCGCTCATGAATGGCTGAGGCAAGGGACAATGACATTGCCCGCTCATGAATGGCAGAGGCAAGGGACAAGGACATTGCCCGCTCATGAATGGCAGAGGCAAGGGACAATGACATTGCCCGCTCATGAATGGCTGAGGCAAGGGACAATGACATTGCCCGCTCATGAATGGCTGAGGCATGGGACAATGACATTGCCCGGTCATGAATGGCAGAGGCAAGGGACACAGACATTGCCCGCTCATGAATGGCAGAGGCAAGGGACACTGACATTGCCCACACATGAATGGCAGAGGCAAGGGACACTGACATTGCCCGCTCATGAATGGCAGAGGCAAGGGACACTGACATTGCCCACACATGAATGGCAGAGGCAAGGAACACTGACATTGCCCGCTCATGAATGGCAGAGGCAAGGGACACTGACATTGCCCACACATGAATGGCAGAGGCAAGGGACATTGACATTGCCCACTCATGAATGGCAGAGGCAAGAGACAATGACATTGCCCGCTCATGAATGGCAGAGGCAAGGGACACTGACATTGCCCACACATGAATGGCAGAGGCAAGGGACATTGACATTGCCCGCTCATGAATGGCAGAGGCAAGGGACACTGACATTGCCCACACATGAATGGCAGAGGCAAAGGACATTGACATTGCCCGCTCATGAATGGCAGAGGCAAGGGACACTGACATTGCCCACACATGAATGGCAGAGGCAAGGGACATTGACATTGCCCGCTCATGAATGGCAGAGGCAAGAGACAATGACATTGCCCGCTCATGAATGGCAGAGGCAAGGGACAATGACATTGCCTGCTCATGAATGGCAGAGGCAAGGGACACTGACATTGCCCACACATGAATGGCAGAGGCAAGGGACATTGACATTGCCCGCTCACGAATGGCAGAGGCAAGGGACACTGACATTGCCCGCTCATGAATGGCAGAGGCAAGGGACATTGACATTGCCCGCTCACGAACGGCAGAGGCAAGGGACAATGACATTGCCCCCTCATGAATGGCAGAGGCAAGGGACACTGACATTGCCCGCTCACGAACGGCAGAGGCAAGGGACAATGACATTGCCCCCTCATGAATGGCAGAGGCAAGGGACACTGACATTGCCCGCTCACGAACGGCAGAGGCAAGGGACAATGACATTGCCCCCTCATGAATGGCAGAGGCAAGGGACACTGACATTGCCCGCTCACGAATGGCAGAGGCAAGGGACAATGACATTGCCCCCTCATGAATGGCAGAGACAAGGGACACTGACATTGCCCACTCAAAATGGCAGAGGCAAGGGACACTGACATTGCCCGCTCATGAATGGCAGAGGCAAGAGACACTGA
>NC_090753.1:83344470-83354470 GCF_036898095.1 Palaemon carinicauda
GGATTCTAAGAATTATGAATTCTAAGAATTGTGAAGTCTAAGAATTATGAAGTCTAAGAATTAGGAATTTTAAGAATTATGAATTCTAAGAATTATGAATTCTAAGAATTAGGAATTTTAAGAATTATGAATTCTAAGAATTATGAATTCTAAGAATTAGGAATTTTAAGAATTATGAATTCTAAGAATTATGAATTCTAAGGATTGTGAATTCTAAGGATTATGAATAATAAGAATTATGAATTCTAAAAATTATGAATTCTAAGGATTATGAATTCTAAGAATTATGAATAATAAGAATTATGAATTCTAAGAATTATGAATAATAAGAATTAGGAATTCTAAGAATTATGAATAATAAGAATTATGAATTCTAAGAATTATGAATAAATAAGAATTATGAATTCTAAAAATTTTGAATTCTAAGGATTATGAATTCTAAGAATTGTGAATTCTAAGAATTATGAATTCTAAGAATTATAAATTCTAAGAATTATGAATTCTTAGAATTATGAATTCTAAGAATTATGAATTCTATGAATTATGAATAATAAGAATTGTGAATTCTAAGAATTATGAATTCTAAGGTTCAGGAGATATGATCTCTTTTTGATTAATAGATAATCTGGAATATAGTTTTTTTTTTTTTTACGTAATAATCTCTACAGAAAAAAAAAGTATTCTTAGATGTCTTTCTACGTGATAATCCCTACAGAAAAATCG
Organism: Palaemon carinicauda; assembly: GCF_036898095.1. Lineage (NCBI taxonomy): Eukaryota > Metazoa > Arthropoda > Malacostraca > Decapoda > Palaemonidae > Palaemon > Palaemon carinicauda. The sequence goes on from NC_090753.1 coordinate 83,345,194, forward strand.
CTTATGTGTTTTTTTTATGAGTAATAAACCTTTAAGAAAATAAACGTTATGTATTTTTTAACTAAATAATCCCTACAGAAAAAAAAGATGTTTTTAATTTTTTTTCTACGTTATAATCCCTACATAAAAAAACACCTTATGTGTTTTTTCTACGTAGTAATCCTTTAAGAAAATAAATATTCTTAGATCATTTCCTACGTAATGATACCTTTAAAAAAATAATTAGAAATATTCTCAGAAGTTTTCTACGTAATACCATCTACAAAAATGCTTTCTTTAAATAGAAATATGTCAAGAGAAATGCTCTCCTTTCCGTTAGGAAACTATACTCAATTTTTTTTTAATAAGGTGCATTTGCACTGACTCGCAGAGGTGCCCTTTTAGCTCGAAAAAGTTTCCTGCTCCGTGATTGGTTAGAATTATCTTGTCCAACCAATCAGCAATCAGGAAATGTTTCCGAGGTAAAAGGGCACCCCTGCAAGTCGGTGCAAATCTGCCTCACTAAAAAGAATTGACTATAGTTAATCACTTATCATCATCATCATCATCATCTCCTCGTACGCCTATTAACGCAAAAGGCCTCAGTTAGATTTAGCCAGTCGTCTCTATCTGGAGCTTTTGAATCAACACTCCATTCATCATCTTCCGCTTCATAGTCCTCAGCCATATAGGCTTGGGTCTTCCAACTCTTCTAGTGCCTTCTGGAACCCAATTAAATGTTTGGTGAACTAATGTCTGTTAGGGAGTGCGAAGAACATGCCCAAAACCCTCTCCATATATCTCTCATCATGATCTCATCCACATATGGCACTCAAGTAATCTCTCTTATAGTTCCATTTTTCTTTTACTTTCTTTAAAAAAAAAGGTGAATATAAGGTACTGGATTCCTCTTCTGAATGAAAATATATTAAACCTTTACAATTGTCTATGTCTTTTTTTCTCTCTCTACAATTAAAGAGTAGTAAAGGAATTCATCTCTCTCTCTCTCTCTCTCTCTCTCTCTCTCTCTCTAAGAAAAAATACAAACGATAGATTTTAACTTAAAATAAATTTACAATTGCCCATCTCTCTCTCTCTCTCTCTCTCTCTCTCTCTCTCTCTCAGTAAGAAAAAAACTACAAACTATAAAATAATACAATTACCTCTCCCCCTACTAAGAAAGGCTCTCTCTCTCTCTCTCTCTCTCTCTCTCTCTCTCCCTTCAGCCATAGAATGAAAGCATCTTGAATATACTGCCGAGACGTTTCCCTGAGATGAGACTCAAGGCATCCGAATCTCTTAAGCATCTTCCGTTGTCTACTCGAAAAAGAGATTTATTTTTCTTGTGCTAAACTTGACTCTGAAGCCATGGCGAGTATTGTCTTCTCTTAATTTATTACTTCTGCAAACTGAATAGTAAGAGAATATGCTAATTTCAAGAAATAATGTAATGCTCTCTCTCTCTCTCTCTCTCTCTCTCTCTCTCTCTCTCTCTCTAAGAAAAAATACAAGCGATAAATTTTAACCCAAAGTAAATATGCAATTGTTCATTCTCTCTCTCTCTCTCTCTCTCTCTCTCTCTCTCTCTCTCTCTAAGAAAAAATACAAGCGATAAATTTTAACCTAAAGTAAATATACAATTGTTCATCCTCTAATATCTCTCTCTCTCTCTCTCTCTCTCTCTCTCTCTCTCTCTCTCCCTTCAGCCATAGAATGACAGCATCCCGAATATACAGCCGAGACGTTTCCCTGAGATGAGATTCAAGGCATCCGAATCTCTTCTGCATCTTCCGTTGTTTACTCGAAAAAGAGATTTATTTTTCTTGTGCTAAACTTGACCCTGAAGCCATGGCGAGTATTGTCTTCTCTTCATTTACTACTTCTGCAATCTGAATAGTAAGAGAATATGCTAATTCCAACAATAAAGTAATTCTCTTTTTCTCTCTCTCTCTCTCTCTCTCTCTCTCTCTCTCTCTCTCTCCAAGTGCAAATGGAGTCTCCCCGGATGGACTAAAAAGTCTTTGAGGTATCCAAAATTCTCTCTCTCTCTCTCTCTCTCTCTCTCTCTCTCTCTCCAAGAGCAAATGGAGTCTCCCCGGATGGACTAAAAAGTCTTTGAGGTATCCAAAATTCTCTCTCTCTCTCTCTCTCTCTCTCTCTCTCTCTCTCTCTAAGAAAAAATACAAACGATAATTTTAACCTAAAGTAAATATACAATTGTCCATGCTCTAATCTCTCTGTCTCTCTCTCTCTCTCTCTCTCTCTCTCTCTCTCTCTCTCTCTGTATTTATTTTTTCCCTCTCACTAAACCCCATAATCGTATCTGCTGTGATGTTCATAACATAGGCATCCTCTTTATATAAGGTCCGTTAGGTTTTATTCAACCATTTTAAGCACAAGTGTTAAAATTAATTGACATTCAGAAATTAGGTTATAATTCTTATTCTAAATTTCTGCAAAATCTCTCTTTTATTTATTCTTTGTCTATAAAAAAAAACATTTAAGTGATTATTTTGTTCCTATGGTAAACATATTTGGCAAATATTCGGATAATAATATATATAACGAGAATATCATGATGCAGTTACTTCATGTGATTCACCCCTCCTTTATTTTAGTAAGGATTACCTAACAATCTCCAATCGTCAGTCTACAAGAATGTAAATAAAATGAGAAAATCGAATCAATATGAAATGTTGCTTTTGTTTCATGAGTTTCTCAAAAAGTTTCGCTCGAGAATCTATTCATCTGATCATAAAACTCCAAATTTCATATTCTTAAAATTACTGAACATTTCAGATTCATGGACACATAACGAACGTAATTAATCAAAATATAACCAAACAATCGGTTTCATTGATACAATAAATACATATAAAAACCAAATTACTATGTTTTTCGATGTTAATACGATGCAAGTAACAGTATTTCCCGCAAACGAAAAAGCACGTCTCAAAATGCCATCTTCGGAAGATGAAATACTAATTGGCATCTATCATCTATTCTTTTTATGTTTGAGACAGGTGAACAAAACATGGTGATATATTACGATGAAGGAACAAAAACTGAAGGAATAATCTACTCTCTCTCTCTCTCTCTCTCTCTCTCTCTCTCTCTCTCTCTCTCTTCTGTTGCTGAAGGGAGAATTAGACATAATTTTACTCTTGTTTTGTATGTATGATTTATTAGCCTAAGCTTCTATTAGGCAGCTAAATACAAAACCACTCTCTCTCTCTCTCTCTCTCTCTCTCTCTCTCTCTCTCCTTGTCTGAAATCTCGTAAAGAATAAACATTGACTATCGGTACCTTCGTCTTCAAACCCCATTCCCTAACGACCTTCCTTCTCCCCCTAAAGCCCCCCGCCCTTTCTATCTTTCCCCCATCTCCTTCCCCTTCCTCCCCCCCCCCTCCCCACCTTAATATGTCCCCTTGTTGATACACAAGGACAGCATCCCGAATATATTCGTGTGATCTTTGCCGAGATGAATCTCAAGACATCCGGTTGGGCCAAAGACTTCTGATGTTTATTGCAAAAGAGGTTCTTTTGTGAGCAACAACGAGAACCAGAACAGGATTTGCGATCAGTCCAATCATTCTTTTTGATTTCTGCTTTTTTTTTTTGTCAGAATTATTATTTTTATTTCCAGTTTTTTTAAACAACCATAGCAAATAAAATCCTGGATTCTTAAATTGCTATACCTAGATTGGTTAGGAACTTGAGCTATAAAGAAACATCTGTGTTAATGCGTTGTTCTTTATATAAAGAAAGAAAACTATGGGAATGTTACAACTTTTCTTTATGTATATAAACCTATATATACAAATGTATGAATAAATATTCTTAAATTTATATACACACATGTATGTATATATACTACATATACAGTGTATAGTATATGTATACATGCATACATGCATATATATATATAAAATATATATACATTATATATATATATATATATATATATACATATACATATATTAACAAAATTATCAAACTTAAGTTTATTTTCCTCACTACTAGTCTGTAAGTCTGAGAATTTATTTCATGCTACTTAAGTCACATTTATTCGCATATAAAAAAAACTGTAAACATAATATTTCATAAAATTTATGAGATATAAATAAGGAACCCAACAAACATGGACGTAAAAGAAAGAAAAGAACAAGTCGAGACAAGGACCATTCACAAATCTGATTTAATTTCCAAGGTAATAAAGAACTCATCAAATATCTAAGTAAAAAAAAAAAATATATATAATATATATATATATATATATATATATATCAAGTCTGACTTAATTTTCAAGGTAATAGAGAACTCAACAAATATCTAAGTAAAAACTAAATGCCAAAAAAAAGAAGAAAGAAAAAAAAATATCAGGACCAGCGAAGGACCATTCAGAAATTCTGGTAATTTTCGGGGTCATATCTCCAGGGATATGCAAAACCATTCATTGTACATCCGGTTGCAACTCTGGAATGCTTTGCAAACACAGGATGTTTACGTTGCCAAGCAAATTACTCTCTTCTCGTTCAGGGAAAATTTCTATTATTCCTCTGGGTTTTCTTTTTCTTTCGAGGAAAAAAGGTATATTGTTACAATAGAATTACTCTGTTTAGCAGGAAATCTCTTCTATTTCAGAATCTATTATATATTCTCTCTCTCTCTCTCTCTCTCTCTCTCTCTCTCTCTCTCTCTCTCTCCCAATTGTGAGATAACACACTTTTGATAATGATCATGTTCTTGCCTTCAAGATATTCTTTGAGGTGTTCATTTATGTAGACCAAGAAAGGCTAATGCCAGCAAGATTCTTAAATGAATGGGAAATGATGGTAAGGAAATACATTGGGTCAGTAGTATATTGTAGACCTCTGCATTCGATTGGTAACGTCTCTGCCTGGTGTTTGCCAGTCGGGGGTTCGAGTCCAGCTCAGATTTGTTATTGCCAATTGTGTCTGCAACCTTACCATCCTTGTGAGCTAAGGTTGGGGGGTTCGGGGAAGCCTATAGGTCTATCTGCTGAGTCATCAGCAGCCACTGCCTGGCCCTCCCTGGTCCTAGCTTGGGTAGAGAGGAGGCTTGGGCGCTGATCATATAATATATGGTCAGTCTCTAGGGCATTGTCTTGATTGCTAGGGCAATGCCACTGTCCCTTGCCTCTGCCATTCATGAGCGACCTTTAAACCTTTAAACCAACCAAGGCAGTTCTCTGGTGAATTTAATTCAATGATTTACTTTTATATATGATCCTTTTCGAATAGTTACGAACGCTGACTAACACCCAAGATCGATCACAAGGGGAAGGGGGCGGAGAAAGGAATCTACCATGCCATTTTCTGACCTAACTAGGCTTGTACCTCGACTCTGGTGGGCTGTAGAGGGGTCCAGATACAAGCAACCTTACACTACAACACTCACTTGAAACTGAAAGTTTATTGCCCATAAGAAATTTAAGGTATGAGGAAGCGAAGATGGCAATACGTAAGCTTATTGTTGATCTAACTCTCCGCTATGGTAGTGAAGTGTGGATGTTAGTCGTGCTTGACAGGAAGATGGTTGGAAACTGTAAAGGTGAATGAAGAAAGCAAAACTTATGAGACGAATTGATGCATAAGAAATGAGAAGATATGCAGAGTGAAAGAATGGTTATAATATGCAAATGGAAGGTTTATACAGTAGTCTTGTCAGATGGTTTGGTCATATGGAACGAACTAATAAATAAATATTTATATATAACATAACTTAGTGGTTACCTTAGGTAGTTGATAATATATAATGTACACACACACCCTATATATATATATTTATATATATATATTTATATAATATATATATATATATGTGTGTGTGTGTGTGTGTATATTAGATATATATATAAATATATATATATATATATATATTCATATACAGATATATATATATATATATATACATATTATACAATATACATATATATATATATATATATATATATAAATATATGTAAATATATATATATACACATATTTATTTATTAGTTTTTCACTTGTGTGTGAAAGAAGAACTATCAACTAAATGTCTTTGAACGCCTAATGAAGCTTGAAGTTTATTTTCCGTCAGCTTAACTTTTCAATCTCGCAAATTTGCCATTTAATTAAGGCATCATTGAAGCATTCCGAGCTAGAACTAATTTGTAAAGGGAATAAATAATAAGAAAATTACCAGGTCAGCAAAAATATGTGAAAGAAACAGAGTGGGTTTAAAGGTCACTCGTGAATGGCAGAGGCAAGGAACAGTGACAATGTTCTAGAAGGATTATGTCATAGAGACCTTAGGCCAGAGCCCTCTCCACCCAAGCTAGGACCAGGGAGGACCAGGGAGGGCCAGGCAATGGCTGTTCATGACTCAGCTGGTAGATCTATAGGCTCCCCTAAACCCCCACATCCATAGCTCACAAGGATGGTCAGGTTGCAGACACTGAATTTCTGGGCTGCCCAAAGGCAAGAGCCCGGGTCTTACACAAGGTAAGGCAATCTATACAGACAGCAGACACTGCGAGAAACTATCAACCTAGAGGTGGTCTCGAATCCTAGACCAGTAGACCACCAGGCAGGACGTTTCCAATAGGCTGCGACAACCCTAGAATGTTTGAATATCATCTATGATAGATAACATCACTTACCACTTTCAATCTTTTTTTAATGCATACATAACCGAGGATATATTTGATTTATCTCTGTTTCTGCCTCTCATCAAGATCTAAATTATCATCATTCATTTCAATCTATTTGGATTTTTCTAAGTCAATGACTAGATTTAAAATCTATAGATTTAATGAGAGCTCCCATATGTCCTTACTATTTACATCATAAAAGAATGACTACAATAAACGTGAGTGAGTTGAAATACCGTGATAAATTTGACAGAATGCAAGCTAATGTGAAATATCAATTTTGAAGAAAAATACGGGAGAATTGTTATCTTTAATCTTTATAAATGTAATATTTGATGTTTGATTTATGGATGAAAAGTTTGCAGATGATCCTGCTTTGATATGTAAATGGTGTGTTTTTCTCGTTACTAAATTTAGAACGTTAATATGTCTCTTTATTATTATTATTATTATTATTATTATTATTATTATTATTATTATTATTGTTGTTGTTATAAGAATTATTATTATCATTATCATTATTATTATTATTATTATTATCATCATTATTATTATTATTAGCTAAGCTTCAACCTTAGATGGAAAAGCAGGATGCTATAAGCCGAAGGGCTCCAACAAGAAAAAATAGCCCAGTGAGGATAGGAAATAAGAAAATAAATAAATCATATCAGAAGCATATATCATATTATTTCATATTATTTATGAAATTTCTTTAAACAAGCCTATGATTAATTACATAATTTATTTTATGGTTTTGATATGGTCTATTTCCAATGACCGCCTATAAATATAAGAATAACTTAAGCTAAATAGAAACATCTCAAAAATCAAATAAAAAGAAACAGACTATCGAAAAGGGATCTAGTAATTCCAATAGGAACGAAATCGAGAACACGGTGAATAATAATAATAATAATAATAATAATAATAATAATAATAATTGAAAACTCGTTTCTGTAAAGAGTCATATACGTCTGAAATATGTCATTTTTCAGTAATGGTAATCAAAAGAACTTTTGTTATTAAAATGTTATACACATACTTGTTTGTTCAACTTATTCTTTCTAATTTTCTTAACTTTTTTCATAGGGAAAATTTTTTGTTTTGTTTTGTTTATTTTGTTATTCATAAAGATGATAGCTATCATATATAGCAATATATATATATATATATATACATATAGGCATATACATACATACTGACAAACATATATATATATATATATATATAATATATATATATATATTATATATATATATATATATATGCAGTATATTTGTAGGCATATATATACATATAGACAAACATACATATATATATATATATATATTATACACACAATTATATAGGCATATATATACATATAGACAAACATATGTATATATATATATATATATATAAATGTATAAATATATATATATATATATATGATCATATAAATAAACACGCATATACTATATAAATATATATATATATATATATATACCCTGTATATATATATATATATATATACATATATGATAATATAAATAAACACGCATATACTATATAAATATAAATATATGTATATATATATATATATATATATACACTATAAATGTATATAGATATATCTATCTTATCCACAAGTAATTAACAAACTCTACTAAGAACCACCAGTCGACGTCAAAGACAAAAAAAAAAAAAAAAAAAAAAAAAAAAACAGTGTTAATTACTTATGGGATAACCTCCTTTTAGATTCCTTCATCAAAGGAAAATCCTAAGGATATGTCAGAGCCTTGAGGATTGCGTAGGAGAGAAGATGTAGATTGTTAATATTTTCTGAAATTGTATATAACAGCAAGAGAGGATCAGTTGAGTGATGTGATTTCTTTTAAATGTTTCAATTAAAAACATATTTGTTAAGGAAGGATTTGGAAAGGTCAAAGTCTTGTGATAAAGGTTATGTTGGTATATTTCCTCGTTATTGATTATTATTATTATTATTATTATTATTATTATTATTATTATTATTATTAATTAATGATACGGTTGTTGTTGTTGTTGTACTTTTTCTTTTTCTTCTTCGTCTTTTTCTTCTTCTTTTGATTATTATCATTATCATTAATCCAGTGGTTGTTATTTTTCTTCTTCTTCTTCTTCTTCTTATGATTATTATTATCATCATTAATCCTGTGGTTGTTATTTTTCTTCTTCCTCTTCTTCTTCTTCTTCTTCTTTTTCTTATTATTATTATTATTATTATTATTATTATTATTATTATTATTATTATTATTATTAATCCTGCGGTTCTTCTCCTTCTTCTTCTTCTTCTTCTTCTTCTTCTTCTTCTTCTTCTTCTTCTTCTTCTTCTTCTTCTTCTTCTTATTATTATTATTATTATTATATATTAGTATTATTATTATATTATTATTACTGTTGTTGTTTTGCTTATTTTTCTCTCTCTTCATACAAAAGACTTCTTTATCAACAACAAAACTACTTAATTTATTAGTTCATAAAAATGTCCCAAACAGATATCATACAAAAGGGTATATCTTTTAAAAAATTTTCGTCTTTCAAAATTTCCTGCATTGATATTCTAGGGGAAGGTACTCTTTTTTTCAATCTGCATGCGGAATTGCAAAATATTGCAATTTGCT
>NC_090753.1:83366916-83369416 GCF_036898095.1 Palaemon carinicauda
TTGGAATTTTTCCCTCTAGCTTCGTGGGAGGAATGAATAAATTAATGAATAAATTGGTAATTAGCTTCCCAGTATGATAATGAGCAAGTATTTGTATATATATGTATATGTATATATATATACATATATAAATATGTATATATATATATATATATATATATATATGTATATATATATATATATATATATATATATATATATATATATATATATATATATATATATATTATACAGTATGGATCCCAGGTCTGAGCACCCAAAATATATTATACGATTATGACTCCTGAAGTCTGGGCATTAAAATATATACTATACTAAGGCTAGTGACTGGAAACCAAACATATAATATTACATGTACTACGACTAGCAAGTTAATTAACCCCTCGAATTCCAAATAAACTTGTTTGTTTTTACATTAAAACTGTTACACTTTAAAACATTAATACCCGAATTCTGAGACCGTTAAATAACTCCCAGACAACAATATATAAAACACTGAATATCCAAAGGTCTCTTAAGCACACTCAAACCCAAACTGGGTAATTACTCTTAAGTATTTAACTCTCACTGTGGTTCTTAACAGGAATCGAGCGGAATCTGGTCCCAAATAATGATGATTGGAATAGTACACTCTTTACAAAAATTAATGTATTCTATATAAATTACAACACTTTGAATAGAATTTACATAATAAAATTAATTCACTGAATAAAACTTTGAGTAAAACTTGACTTGAGTACTATATTTGAATAAACCTTAGTCTAAGAAAAGAAATAATGCAATGAAAATTATACAAAAAATCGAAATAAATCTGAAATAATACAATGTTTAAGGTTGACTCTTAAAGAATAATAGTTAACTAGATCACTTTACAAACCGATCCTGCCTACAGGGCGTTTACAAAAAACGTTATACAATGCCAACTCTCACCCTATTACAATTTGGGGCACAGAGTCACTTAGGAGAGGGCACACTAGAATGCACTGAACACTCTCGACAATAAACTGGGTTATGGCCGTGAATGAGAGAGGGAGAGGAGAAGGAGGCTATCTTCTGGCTGCAGTTTTAGCTCGATCTCTATGTCTGTCTGTCTCTGACCCTAACCCAACCTTGGGTCACCCTATAAATCAAAGCTAAATGCTTCCAGAACCTTTCAGGATCGAGTTATAGTAGCGTGGGGGGTTGCCAAGCGTCACAGTTGCCAAATATTACTCTCCCTAACGCTGTGAGCATGCTACGCCAGACGGCTCTCTTAGTCAGCTAGCTCCGTCCACCCATTATCCCCGAAATAAAAAAATAAAAGATAACCTCTTCTCGCCGGCCCTTCACAAACCTTCGAAAACAAAGTAAAAATAAAAGTTAATTCTTAGAAAATAACGTAAAATTACGTATGTTGACGAATAAAGAGAGCAATGAAATTCATGATGAAAGTCTTACGTAATTTGCATGAAATACTTATATCTGCATGAGAGGGGCTCATTTTACTGGCTGGGTATCATCTCTTCAATGTACAAATGAAAGGAATACATGAAATATAAATAAAATTATTAATAAACTACAATATTTACTCTACACTAGACCAGCTTCGTAAATATATATATATATATATATATATATACTGTATATATATATATATATATATATATATATATATATATATATATATATATATATATATATGTGTGTGTGTATATATATATATATATATATATATATATATATATATATATATGTATGTATATGTATGTATATGTAGATATATACATATATATTACATATATACACATGTATATATAGATACATATACATATATATATATATATATATATATATATATATATATATATATATATATACATATATATATATATATATATATATATATATATATATATATATATATATATATATATATATATATATATATATATATATATATATATATGCATATATGTGAGCATATACATATTATATATATATATATATATATATATATATATATATATATATATATATATATATATATATATGCATATATATGAGCATATACATATTTTATATATATATGTATATATATATATAAAGAGAAAGAGAGAGAGAGAGAGAGAGAGAGAGAGAGAGAGAGAGAGAGAGAGAGAGAGAGAGAGAGAGAGAGAGAGATATTGACCCTTTTAAACAGCACATACCAAAGCGTGACCTACTTTTAACCTTACAAAGCGTCAATGCTGACAAGTGTTCCTTTGGCTTCAGTTTATAAATGGAATTGTTGAATAATTTCGTTGTTTTGGTTCAGGAGCATCAAATTCCCTGAAATTCCGATGATATTGGATGACAACATTGTCGTGTGGGATGGAAAGGGTTGTGAGTTGAAAGCCGCGGTTGTTATGAGCTGTTGTTATGAGTTGTTGTTATGGTTGTTTGCTTGTATTTGTATACAAGAGTTGTTTACTATTACTGCACTTTGAATTAATTGATAATTTTAAGTAGATAAATCATAATT
>NC_090753.1:83379416-83436916 GCF_036898095.1 Palaemon carinicauda
GTGTGCTGGTAGTCGAGTACAGTTATTGTGTTTATTATTCAAATGTTTGGACTTTATAACAATTCTGTGGTGATGTTAAAATTTATACTGACCCCTTTTGAACAAGGTTGGATATTATTTGTGTCCCCTTTCCAGTGTTAAAATTTGATACCCCTTTCTAAATTTATTATTAAACGGATTTTGAGCAAAGCGAAAAATCTATTTTTGGGTGAGATGGCCATGAAGTCCTGATGGAAGGGTCCTTTAGTAGCTTCCCAAGGGTATATATGACTACAGTGGTATTCCCAGAGAATCAGACCAAAGGTTTCACAGAATTCTAACTTCTGGTGCGAGTACCCTTAAGAATTACTCTCAAGGATATCGTATATAATCAGGGGACGTATTCTTGACACGCCATATGGCAATCTGTACCCCGAATAGCCTTTACGCTTCGAGGGGGATACGTGGCAGAATTAGAAGGGTAGCCGTATTAGAGGTTACCCTGGTTTCCCTACTACTATCGTATCACAACCGCGCCAATTCCCTCTGGCGGTCATTCCTTGTAGCGTTGAGCATGGTGCTACAGATACAGTAGTTCAGGAGGGAAACTGTGAAGATCTTTTCATAAAAAAAGAAGTGTGGGTCCATCAGGACGTCATGGCCATCTCACCCAAAAATTGATTTTTCGCTTCGCTCAAAATCCGTTTTTTGGGCTCAAGCCATGACGTCCTGATGGAAGCATACCAGAGAATTAATGTATCTGTGGATTTTTAATCAGTACCTTAACCTTGGGACAATATTTCTACGGCCAAAAGGGCCAATTGAGACAAAATGACATTACCGTTATTCGTCATTATCACTAAGCATAACAATGTTAGTGCTTCCTGACCCCTGCAGGGAAGAGTCATTTTTAGACGTTAGAAAAGGGGCCTCAAGGTAGCATATATTGTATGAACAAACATAAGTATACACTGAGAATACAAACGGTCTCAAGGATTGTATATATTGCGAAACCAATATCAGTGTCCTCATCCGTTGTTTGTAAGCATACAATGATATGAGAAATACAGTGATCCCTCGCTACTTCGCGGTTCGACCATCGCGGATTCACCACTTTGCGGATTTTTTCCATAACGCATATATATACATATATCGAGGATTTTCCGGAAATTTCGAAAACACCGCGATGTGACCGATGGTGCGAGATTGGAGAAAGTAAGGAAAATTGAATCATGATTGATTTTCAATATAAATGAAACTTTGAGGAGCAACAAAGATATCATTTGTTAGAGAGATAGAGAGAGGTAAGGAATGGGAGGTAGTGAAAAATAGCCCAGAGAGAGAGAGAGAGAGAGAGAGAGAGAGAGAGAGAGAGAGAGAGAGAGAGAGAGAGAGAGAGAGAGAGAGAGAGGGAGTGTGTGTGTTGTTTTAAATGTAATAAACAAAATAAATTTATAGGTTATAACACATTGGTGCTTATGTAATATCAACTGTATACTGTAGATGGTTTGAATAAGTTAAGAAATGGTATAAACAATACTTTGTTAGTGTATTCGTACACTCTCAATAGCGGCAGCTAGACGTCAGCTGATCTAATCATAGCCAAAAGTAAAACAAAAAGTCAACAATACTCGATTTTCAAAACACACCCGAAATTTAAAAACAAAAGTACACGCTTCCTTAATGTGTAATTAACTATTTAAAGAGTAGCAATTTTCTAGAATAAAATGATGTTTCCCAAAAAATAGTGATTTGCTGATGAAATCGGATGCCGTATTTTTAGCAACGGTTGAAATGGATGTAAACTCGGCATAATTTTTTCGTTCCGTATTTAATTGACACTAAGAAAACTAATTTTAGTTTCTTCATCTATATGTAAGTATTGTATAACACGAAGAGAGAGAGAGAGAGAGAGAGAGAGAGAGAGAGAGAGAGAGAGAGAGAGAGAGAGAGAGAGAGAGAGAGAGAGAGAGAGAGAGAGAATGAATCAGCTGTTGTAATCGAATGCCGTGTTTTTGTTTCGTGAGAATTTCATCGCCACGACTATAACAACAACATACTGTACTGAATTTTACAGTATTATACAGACTACTGTAATATGATAAAGTAAAATATTTGTAATAACCTATTTTATATGAAATGGGGCTATTTTTTTTTAAAATTTACATTTACATACGTAAAACAACTCTCTCTCTCTCTCTCTCTCTCTCTCTCTCTCTCTCTCTCTCTCTCTCTCTCTCGTAAATTGTTTTCCTGCTTTGCTACGTATGTATGATTTTATGTAGATACGGTAAATAATATTTGTAATAACATATTTTCTAAAAGCTTTTACTGTAATATCATTATTTATCACTTTCATCATGCACGTTAAATGCCTTCGTTTGTTTACTGAGCGTACTTTATGACGCCGTTGTTTCAGGCGGCGTCATAAAGAAAAACATTTCATTTGGAAGTCCTAAGAAAAATTAAGTAAAACATTGGTAATAACAAAATCAACATACTGTACTGAATAATCAATATAATCGATGCAAAAACTAACCTATACACAGATGTGTAAATGCGTTTGTTTCTTCATTATGATCAGAGATAAAAGTAAACAAAACATTGGTTGCCATTTTTTATCGTGCTTTTTGTCGTGTTTAGGAAACGCATGATATAAAATCACCTTTAATATTTGTGCCTGTTTTAGTTTAGGGTACTGTAGTACATGCATTAAGTGTTCTGTACATTAAAGGGTAGTTTGTTAACAGTACTACGTACAAGGGAAGGTTTTAAAAGTCTGAATATACATGTTAAATAAATACATAAATATGGTGTCACTACTTCGCGGATTTTCACCTATCGCGGTCGGGTCTAGAAACTATCTACCGCGATAAACGAGGGCTCACTGTACTTACATGAGTAAGTCAAGGAACTCTGGCATCTTAAAAAAGCAATTGTTGGGCGAAATGGGATGCAACTGCATTTTAATAGACATTTATTCCTAATAAATGACTACATGCTAAATGAATGTAGCATGATAAGGAAATTATACAAGAGACATACACAGAAATTAATGTTCCCTTTTTGAAAGGGGAAAATGAGGAGTGCCACTCTCAGATTGAAGAAAAGCTCTTTTAACAAGACTTTTCTCTATAATTTCTGTACATGAAATAGTCTAACAACACTGTGTACTATGTACACACGGCACTAGTGGGTCCGTATAATTTCACACCTGAGATTCTGAACAGATTTGGTGTTACCTTGGCAACACTTAATCAAAGGAAGGTCACATGAAAATTGCTGACCTCTTCTTCTTTTAATTGTTAGTCCCAATCAATTTACTGTTCATCGCAGAGCTAGACGACAGGGTCCAAAATAGCACCTGCCGTAACCACATAATGCTTCAATCTATAGATTTGTTTAGTCTAGTGTCTGTAAGACATATTGGACAACCTCCGATCGGTAAATGAGCGAAGAGGCTGAAGTCCGCACACTGAAAGGTTCAGTGATGAAGCAGCTTTTCTCGGATCTTCATCTGCAGGATTACTGTCAGGATCAGGATCCGCTCCACGGGTAAGGTAGGTGAGCTTCGCCCTCAGTTGTAGGGATAGTTTGATCCAAAGCTTTCTCCTGTAAAGAGCAGTTTCTCCTGAAGTCTGAAGTTCTATGAAGATAGACCTTAGACGCTCTAGCAGACCTAGAGAGACATCTTCCTTCAGAGGGTAGATTCTCCAGGAACCCCACCTCTTAGTGGGTAGGTCGTCCTTAGTGAGAAAGGTTAGATCAGGAAAGAGATGCAGTTCTCCCCCTTAATGTGGCCCCATCCCTAGATAGGGCCACTATTTCACTAACTCTAGCCCCAGAGGGTATAGCGAACCGAAAAATAACCTTTTAGGTTGGATCCTTGAGGGAACAATCCTCATTGTTCACAGGTGAGGCATAATGTAGGACCTTGTCCAAAGACCATGAAATGGGCTTTAGTGGCATTGCAGGCCTAAGCCTGCACATGTTTTTGGAATCTTATTAAAGATTTCATTCATCAGATCCATTTAAAGGGCATATAGAAGAGGTCTAGTCAGGGCTATCTTGCACATAGATATTGGTCCATGGATCCAAAGATCCAATCAAGTGACCTTTTTGCAAAGTTGGCCATATCCTTGGTGCTTACTCAAGGGTTTATATGGGGACAAGGCCGAAGAACTAGACTTCTCATAGTATCCAAGGATAAACTGTCTCCTTTCTCAAAGGCCATCGTGCTGTTAGCCGCCAGACCTTGAATATAGGGGTGGACAGAGAAGGATAGGCAGAAGATATGAGATAGCTTTCGGTCCCTTTTGCTTTACATAGTAAATTGCTTTTCCCTAGAAGACTCGTATTGTCTTCTAGTTGACTAGACTTGTATTCTTCTTCTTCTATTTTGCCTTTTGAGATCCCAGTCTTTTTCCAAACCGTTAAGGGCAAGGAATTCGTAAAATGAAGGGATCAGTTGTACTGTGGTAAATCGAAGGTAGAAAACTTCTGAACCTCCTGGATAATCCTAGGTGCATAACCAGGAGCAGCCTCAGCCTCAGTTCCTTCATTGCGGGAAATGGGGTGTTCTTGGGCAACCTGGTAGCCAACAGAACCCCTCTTCCCTGGAAGGGTCTCAGCATGTAGAGGGCCTTCCAGAGGAATTTTGATGGGCTGAATAGGAATTTCTAAGTGCATCACTTCTAATCTAGAGACATGATGTCTGTTACCTCCATTAGAGGATCCTCGTATGGGGCTAAATATCGAGATAGTATCTTGATGACGCTCGTGATGAGGAGAACGATCTGTAGCTCGGGGACTTGTTCCCATCTGGGAGGGAATAGGTCTGCGTCCGTGTACCATTCCAACTCTACTGGGTTGAACCCAAGAAGAGCATCGGCTGTCACCTTGCGGAATATATATAAACGAGCTGCTGATAGGCGCCATTCCCTTCAGGATGGGATGGCTAGCATTCCCTAATGAAATGAGATGTCGCTTATCCTCGACAATTTCGATGCCTCATTATCGCTTCGATGCCCCAGATCAGCCTGAGGAGGTCTGATCTGTGTGGAGAGTTTCTCCACCCATTACAGTGCTAAAATGGCCTACAGGCCCTTGGCCTTTGGTCATTGTAGGGTAAGCGAGGGGGAATGACCATCATTGGTCCTATTAGATCTCTTCGAGCGTTTCATGCTTATATTCTCCAGCCTCTTAACGCATCTTACAGCTGTGCACGTAGCACTGGGTCTGTCATTATCGTGAACTGGAGAGAGGTCGAAACTCCTCCCTGTTAGCGTCATGGAATCCTGACTGATTACAATAGTCTCTTGACAGACCTTGCGATCTCCTTTTACATCCCCAAGGGAAAGGAGCATTAGGGTGACCATAGGTTTCAATGATTTTTTAAAAACATTGAAGCCCCTGAGCTGGAGAGAATCGAGACTTCTTGAAGTTATCTTGCATCCCCGATGTTCCGGGTCTGGATCATCTTCATGGATGTTCATAGACAGTCATTTCGGGTGCTGCCCACCCCAGCCTGTCATTCAGGGCCATTGTTGCCTGAACTCTTTCTAGGCTTTGTTTTGCTTGACTGTGTCTGCTAATCCCGTGAATATCCTAGAACTGAATCTAGTCCGACGAGAATGTTGTCTAGGATATATGTTATCTTCTGTAATTTGGATCCTAGGTAGGAGGGGAGGGGTGGACTGACTGGAAGTAGCCATTAGATATCTTTCAGGTCTGGCCAGACTGTCAACACCCCTTACTGAATAAGGTCCTTATGTTCAGGAGGATTAACATTCTGAACTTGCTGTTTATTGGAACTTGTTGAGTGGCGCCAAGTCCAGAATGACTCAGAGTTTTCTCGAGTCCTTCATGTGAACACTAAACAGCCTTCCTTGGAAATCGATGGACTCTACTTTCCTTACCGCTAGTATGCTCTAAAGCTCTAAGGTACACCCTTCTAGGGGATTTGGAATGTAGGAAGAGTTGAGGAAAGAATGGTGGAGGTATGTCTATTTCCATTCTAGTTTCATCTTGGTTAGCCCTTGGACCCAAGGATCGAAGGTCCAACGATCCAGGAGGAACTTCCCTCCTACCAGAAGCTTCTGTTGCTTCGCATGATCAGAAGGTGTACATATCTGAACGTCTGTGGACCAACGGTCATTGTAACTGTGGGATGCTGTTTAACATCCCAAGGAGAATTAACCCTGGATAGGTACGCTCCTCGGACACCCCTTTAAGGGTATACTCGGACGCGAACGACCCCGACGCCAAAAAAAATTCTTGAAAAAACAGTTTTTGCAGTAACCTCCTTTTTTCTTTTGCCAAAAAAAACTTCAATGAATGTTTAAAACAACTGTAAAGATAAATACTACTTATCTGCTAAAAAACTATTTATTATAAATATTTTTAAAAATTAAGTAGAAAAAAAAGACCTGACAAAAATTCATAAAAAAAAGTTTATACATATATACACAAATCCTTTTAGGAATTGATTCTTGAATGTTTACGACACATCTTGATGTATTTTGGATGAAGTCAGACCCATGGAGGTGAAGATTTGAAATGAGAAAAAAAGGGTAACTTTTTTGGCCAAAAAAATTTGTCCAAATTTCATGAATTTTTTTGGGTACCCAAATGAAATAGGAAGTGGCTAATTTTTTTAGGGAATAAACATATGTTATCCTAAAATAGAAATATGTAAAAAAATCTTCATTATTTTGTAAATTACATTTATATCAGGGGCCATATCTAAAGGTAATTTTTTGAGTACTTAGAAATTTCGTAAAAAATACATATATTTAATATATAATATGATATATATGCAGGTAGAAATATACCAAAATATCACAAATTCTATAGGGAACAAGAATATATATAGATAGGGCAGCTTACGCTTCGGATATGTCCACAAAATGGCCGCCAACCACACTGACTCAGACTCCCTAATCTGCCACTTGAAATGTAGGAAGGGTATGTCAATTTCAAGGTGTTATTTACTAATCTAATTATTATTGGATATGCATAAAAATTGTATGGTGGGTTGCTGGATAATTGTCGATTATTTTACGACTATAAAATTAAAATTCTGACCCAAAAAAAAATTTTTGAAGGGAAATAAAATCGAAAAAAAAAATGTAAAACAATATAATATTTTAGCTAAATAAATTTGATGATATTCATTCATAAAAGAAGTAAACAAAATTTTCTGACAAATAAACATCTAGAGGAATCATTACTCTGTGATAGTTCCTTAGTACGTAGTAATTTTGAAAGAATTGGGAAAAAACGAAAAAATGGCAATCACCGGAAAATCGAACACATACCTATATATACGCCATATCTGGCTAAAAAAAAGATAGGCATGGGTAGCCAGATCATCTAGAAACACTTTCCAACACTATAAAAATATAAGTTTTGCGACACTACTTGCCAATTCCTTACGGTAACATGACTAAGCAAAAAAATGCAAAACAAATAAAAAGGGGCACTCGCGGAAAAATGGCTAACATTCAAATATACGGCATTTCAGAAAAAAAAAAATTCAGCCACGTGCTAGGCAAACCACCAAGGCACATTTTCCGACAAATAAATATCTAAATGAATCATTACTCTGTGATAGTTCCTTAGTACGTAGTAATTTTGAAAGAAATGGGAAAAACGAAAAAATGGCAATCACAGGAAAATCGAACACATACTTATATATACGCCATATCTGGCTAAAAAAAAAATAGGCATGGGTAGCCAGATCATCTAGAAACACTTTCCAACACTATAAAAATATAAGTTTTGCGACACTACTTGCCAATTCCTTACGGTAACATGACTAAGAAAAAAAATGCAAAACAAATAAAAAGGGGCACTCGCGGAAAAATGCCCAACATTCTAATATACGGCATCTCAGATAAAAAAAAAAGACATGCACGTGTTAGCCCAACCATCAAGGCACACTTTCTAACACATAAACATGAAAAAAAAAATGAATAATATACGGCAATTCCTTACTACGTAGTAATTTTTACAAATATTGAAAAAAAAAAAAAAAACAGAAATTGGTAACCGCAGTTAAATACCCAATATACCAATAACTACGTCGTATCTGACAAAAACAAAGTCACGCATGGGTAGCCAGATCATCTAGACACACTTTCCAACACTAAACAAGCAAAAGTTTTACGACACTATTTGGCAATATCTTACGGAAAAATGACTTGGCAAAAAAATGAAAAAGGGGCACTCGCGGTAAAATGGTCCTCGTGGTGATGAACGACATTTTAACTAAAAAAAAAATCATGCACATGGTAGCCAAACAATCCACCAAGACTTTCCACAACTGATAACCTATACAAGTTGCACCATTCTACGACAATTTCATAATACGTAATAACTTTGATAATTATGCAAATTACCTTAGAAGGGTAAACTCGGTCGCGCTCGACCCCGACGCGTCTCAGAAATCGGGGAAGGAGTACAGCTACAGCAATGCACATCTGGACACTACTAGAGCGTGTAGGCAAGACACCTCCTGCAGGTCGATCACCCACAAATTCAGTCACGGGGGTGAGTCACGTGAGAAAAACCTCTTTTTTTTTGACGCTCGGGGTCGCGAAAGACCCACCGTACCTATCCTTAAGAAACCCTCCCGTCCTCCTTTAAGGTCATACCTGACCGTTTGCCTATATCAGCTTCTCAGTGTTTCACTGCAATAGAAGATTCTTTCCTATTGTATAAAGCTTAGGATAAGTACGCTGGAAAAGAATAGGAGAGACACATACGTGTGGATCCTTCCAGCCAACTGCTGTGGCCATCCTAATTATTGATTCTAGGGCATCCTCTCTTAAGTAGGGCACGATGGAGATTGTATTATTATTATTATTATTATTTGCTAAGCTGCAACCCTAGTTGGAAAAGCAGGATGCTATAAGCCCAGGGGCTCCAACAGGGAAAACAGCCCAGTAAGGAAAGGAAACAAGGAAAAAAAATAATTGTTTTAAGAACAGCAACGATATTAAAATAAATATTTCTTATATAAACTATAAAAACTTTAACAAAACAAGAGGAGGAGAAACAAGAGAGAACAGTGTGCCCGAGTGTACCCTCAAGCAAGAGAACTCTAACCCAAGGCAGTGAAAGACTATGGTACAGAGGTTATGGCACTACCCAAGACTTGAGAAAAATGGTTTGATTTCGGAGTGTCCTTCTCCTAGAAGAGCTGCTAACCATAGCTAAAGAGTCCCTTCTACCCTTACCAAGAGGAGAGTAGCCACTGACCGACTACAGTGCAGTACTTAACCCCTTGAGAGAGAAAAAAAATGTTTGGTAATCTCAGTGTTGTCAGGTGTATGAGGACAGAGGAGAATGTGTAAAGAATAGGCCAGACTATTCGGTGTATGTGTAGGCAAAGGGAAAATGAACCGTAGCCAGAGAGAAGTATCCAATGTAGTACTGTCTGGCCAGTCAAAGGACCCCATAACTCTCTAGCGGTAGTATCTCAACGGGTGGTTGGTGCCCTGGCCAACCTACTACAACCCTATAAGGATAGAGTAGCGTACTGGAAAACCATTCTATTGTATGGTTATGTACTAAAGATTTCTATCTGTGATATGGTCCTATACTACAGATATACCGGGTATTGTATACACCTATACAACTGGCATATTACCGTCAAGGCTAGTACTTGAGAATAAGTCAACTGGCACAGTACTTCAGTGCCGGTATGGCTAGCAGTTCTCCGGCATGTCAGTGACTTGTCGGCAGTCAGCGGGTCGCTGACAGAAGTCACACCATCCTAGCCAGTATTCAATGTGAATGGGTAGTGGTGAAAAATATACGCGTAGTCAGCAGCCCTCTGAATCATAGGCGACCCCTCGAGCTGTCGGAAGTCCGCCAGTTGTCGGAGGCTGCCGACTGAAGGCATACCAACTCAGCTATTGACGGGGTTGGGGATTTTGGAAATAATATTGCTGGGGGCATGAACCTGCATGTATTATGTCCGTGAAAATACTCACTCTTATAACTGCAGAAGACTGTGATGCATTATCTGGTGTCCCTCCTGTAAGGAAAGGAAAACAGAAATGAGTATTCAATTGATTATTACACAGATAAACAATTTTCAAAAATCATCTTTTGACAAAAATAACTTAGGATAGAAAGCTATAAAGGTATGGTGGGAGACACATACCTGTGTATCCCCTGTGAGCCAATGTTGTTACCTCCCCTCAGTATTAAGATAAGGAGATTCCTCCGACTAGGGAATTCCAGGTAAAAATGGGGGTCGAACATCTAGGTGTAAGGAAGTGTACAAAGCACTTTCCCCCCTTATCCTTAACACTATGAGGTAAGGAGGACTGATTTCACAATCAGAGTATCAAAGGAATGCCATTCTTTCGATATAGGAGCGGCACCAGCAGAAGCTCGCACAAGGGTACCCAAGATATGTTGATTAGAAAAGATAACAGACATATATTTGTGTATCCCAACCAATCTATTTGCTGTGACCTCCCTTACAATATTAAATCAGGAAGTTTCCTGATCAGGGAAACTCAGGGATAAGAGCTCTCCCCTTTAAGGGTTAGAGTCGTCACACCACCGGCCCTTTACAAAATTTAATATTGCAGGGTAAATAGAAACTGATTTCAAATCAGAATATTGATGAAATATAATTCCATCAATATAGAATTGGGTTCAGCAAATATCTAGACAGGGACACCCAATATATATTGGAAATAACTACTAGTATAATCTATACGATAGTTATTCATCTGCCGTATTTGCTATACCGCAAATATACTGACTATACCGCAAATACACTGACTACCTGTATAGACCTATACCGTAGTTCAGCCGGCAGAAAATAAAAGACATATACTTATGCATCCCAACCAATCTATTTTCTGTGACCTCCCTTACAATATTAAATCAGGGAGTTTCTTGATCAGGGAAACTCAGGAATAAGGGCTCTCCCCTATAGGAGTTAGAGGTGTCACACCACCAGCCCTTTACGAAATTCAATATTGCAGGGTAAATGGAAACTGATTTCAAATCAGAATATTGATGAAATATTAATCCATCAATATAGAATTGGGTTCAGCAAATATCTGGGCAGGGATACCCAAGATATATTGAAAATAACTACTAGTATAATCTATACGATAGTTATTCATCTGCTGTATATACTATACTGCAATTATACTGATTACCTGTATAGACATATACTGCAGTTCAGCCGGCATATTGCCGGATTAGCTAGCTATTGTCGGAGCATCTAGCAAGCTAGAAAAGAGAGAGAGAGAGAGAGAGAGAGAGAGAGAGAGAGAGAGAGAGAGAGAGAGAGAGAGAGAGAGAGAGAATCATGGAGTGAAGGCTATCTATTACTGTATATGTATACAATAATAAAAGATGTAAAAGTCTAATTTTACTGCCTTTCTCCGAAAAGAAGGTTCACTTCCATTTAGCCACAGTACTATTGCCGGCTTACTACTGTAGGCCAGCCTCCGGCAACATGAGTACAGTCGGCATGCTACCTACTGAGTCAGTATCTATCTGTGCCGGTCTACTGCCGGCCAGAACAATACGCCGACAACAGAAACTGTGGCTAGCAGTTCAAGGGAGAACTGGAGAACCTTGGTGACAAAAGGGACCTCCCATCCACAGCCGCCAAAGCCGCTGGAAGCCGGCAGTCGCCATGGCCGCCGGCAGTCGCCATGTCCACCGGCAGTCGGCAGTCACCGACAGCTGACGGCTGAGGAGGGGTGGGTCTGGGCGGCTCTGGCAACCCACCGGCAATGGTAAGGTTGCAGGAATCCAGCACAGGAAAGACAATGACTCGGCCATCGTAAAAGAACAGAGAGGGGAGGGGAAAGGGTACTATATGAGGTATAGGAGGGACCGGCAATGTTGCCGGATCTACACACCTTGAAGAAACTCTGTTTCAGTACCGGCACGACCACAAGCGGCAGGAGAATCATTTATTCTCCAGCTTAGGAGGTGCTGATACAGTTAAGGGAACGGCAGCTCATGCCGTTCCTCTCAACAGTTCCAATGCCGGCGCCATCCTAGGCCACAAGAGTATACGACTCTATAGCTTAAGGTCGGCGAGCGTAGGACTAGTCTACTAGACCACAGGGAGAAGGTGGCGGCAACATTCGACCACTTCAGGTGTAGTCTAGGGAGGGCTAGCCTCCTATGCCGGTAGTTCCGCCGGCAGGGGAATGCAATCACCCCGCCGACCGACTGCCGACAAAGACTAAATACTCTGAGGTTCTGATCGAATCCCAAAACTTGCTGACGGCCGTTAAGGGATGAGACAGAAAACTCTAGGCTAGTCATGCCTGAATTCGAAATTCAAGGCCGACGCAGAGAGTTGTAGCTTAAGGCTACTCTCAGAGGGAAGAGAGATTACCCATAAATCTCTAGTGAGATTGATGATGGTTAATATAATTCCAGGAGATATTGATCTCCAGGAATGATAACCAATACACAAGGGTAACCGGGGAAATGACGAAAGTATATGTTGTCTAGGTTATGTTACCCAGACAAGACGAGATTTCGGTTACCTAAATCACCAAAACTCTGACATATACGATCGCCATGGAAAGGGAAAAATATGCTTATAGATATCTTTACAATATATAATGCCTAAATAGCTATCATAACAATGATTAAGCTATTTACACCGGAATGCCGTTCTGCTAACTAAATAGCACATGTACAAAGAACAACAGCGCCATGGCGACACCGGCAATCGGCGAATATCCGCACACAAGAAATACACAATTTCATTGCGAGGCTGGAACTAAAATACATATTGTAAAGAATCAATACTCAACTTTCTAGATGGAGAAAGAAGCCGTAGAAGCATAAAGATTCCCAGAAATCGATCGGATATGTCAGATCGACAGGGAACGCCACCATAGCGAGTCGTTACAGATAAAGGAATTACCGCCAGAGGGAGTTGGCGCGGTTTTGATATGATTGTAGTAGGGGAACCAGGGTAATCTTTGTTGCGGTTACCCTTCTATTCTGCCACGTTTTCCCCCTAGAGCCTAGAGGCGTAAAGGCTATTCGGGGTGCAGATTGCCATGTGGCATGTCAAGAATACGTCCCCTGATGATATACGATACCCTTGAGAGTAATCTTAAAGGTATTCGTGCCAGAAGTTAGAATTCTGTGAAACCTTTGGTTTGATTCTCTGGGAATATCACTGTAGTTATATATACCCTTCGGAAGCTACTAAAGGAACCTTCCATTACGACGTCATGGCTTGAGCCCAAAAACCTCAATTTCTTTTTACCAAAAATTACTAAGCTAAATATAGGGTGCGTATTACCACTTAAGTAGTGTCATATGATACGGGAAATGCTGTGATAATTTGCTTAAGAAATGTGAGTCATAGAACTGGCTTTCTTGATGCAACATTGTAGTGGTTTGCGGACTATAGCCAGAAGTAGCACCCGAAACTGCCTAGTGTTCGAATGCCGACCACAACCCGACGTTCACTACACAACAAATATACATCGGTGGAATACCTAAAAACCTAAGTAACAGGTCAAGAGAACGGAGCCCTGGGCACCACCCCTTGATTTATACTGGGCAAGGGGATCCAGCTAGAATCTTGTTTTTTATCTTCCCTTTCATTTAACGTGCTGAATTAACTGGTAGCTTGACCCCTCTACGCCTCCCTCAAGGGCAAGCCAAAGGACCTGAAGTGGGGTCCTCTTCAAGAAGCAGCCTTCTGCAATGCAAAGATGGCCCTATTAACTGCTGCGGCTCTCACTTTTCCTATCCCACATGCCCCTCTCCTCTCCACCGATGCCAGCGACGTCGCTATTGGTGCAGTACTCGAGCAGGTGGTCAACGGCTCGCCCCGCCCATTGGCCTTCTTCAGCAGAAAACTGTCTAAGGCAGTATCGGGCTATCCTACCTTCGATCGAGAATTGCTGGCAGTGCACTTGGCTGTCCGTCACTTTCGTCATTTCTTAGAAGGTACGCCCTTCGTCATTCGCACAGACCACATGCCTCTGGTGCACGCCTTTACTCGACAGTCTGATGCCTAGTCCGCCCGGCAACGCCGACATCTCTCCGCCATGGATGAATACAATTGCACCCTTCAATACGTCCCTGGGAAAATGAATCCCGTTGCCGATGCCCTGTCAAGAAACACGTTGGCTGCCGTTCAACTGGGATTGGATTACAACGCCCTGGCTGAAGCTCAACGACAGGATCCAGAGTATCAAGCATGTAGGACATCCTGCATGTCCCTCCGTTGGGAAGACTTTCCTCTCGAAGACTCCAACACCACCCTCCTCTGTGACGTCAGTACTGGCAGACCGCGACCTTGGATTCCTGCTCCCATGCGCCGACAGGTGTTTGATTTCATTCACGGCCTTTCACATCCCTCGTGCCGTTCTACTGCCCAGCTGCTGAAGGCAAAGTTCATTTGGCACGGCATTTCTAAGGATGCTAAGGATTGGGTCCGCGCTTGTACTTCTTGCCAAACTTCCAAAGTACATCGACACACGGATTCAGGAGTGGGCCCCTTTCCTCAACCTCAGCGTCGTTTCTCACACATTCACGTCGACGTTGTAGGCCCCCTACCCACATCACAAGGACATCGTTACCTGTTTACCATCATCGACCGCTCCACCCGTTGGCCTGAAGCCATTCCCATGAAAACTGCAACGTCCGCCTCATGTACATCTGCCTTACTCTCTGGATGGATTGGAAGATTTGGTATCCCTGAACATATTACTTCTGACAGGGGTACCAATTTCACCTCTCAATTGTGGACATCATTAGCGAATCTCCTGGGCATCACCCTACATCAGACAACGGCCTACAACCCCGCTGCCAATGGAATGGTTGAACGTTTTCATCGCACCCTCAAAGCAGCTTTGATGTCCCGCTGCAAGGATTCCAACTGGTTTACTCAGCTTCCCTGGGTCCACCTGGTACTAAGGACCACTCCTAAAGACGCCCTCGACGTCTCGGCAGCTGAAATGGTGTATGGCGACCCGTTGGTCGTCCCTGCCGAATTTTTTCCTTCTACAAACTCCTCCGACGATCTCCAGCGCATACGTCACGTCGTGGGAAAATTTACTCCATGCCGCCAGACTTACAAGCCCCCAGCAAAGCATCACATACCAACAGACTTGCACTCTGCAACGCACGTCTTCCTACGCAACGACACTACCAAGCCACCACTAACGCCCCCTTACACGGGCCCTTTCCTTGTGATCCGACGCAGATCGAAAGCATTCCTACTAAACATTCGTGGCAAAGAAGACTGGATCTCCATTGATCGTCTAAAACCTGCTTATCTTCTGCCAGATGACCCGCCTACAATTCGCCTCTCTAGATCAGGGCGCCCTATTTAACTTGTACAGTATGTCATTTTTAGGGGGGGGGAGCCATGTACCAACCGTGTGTCACACAATTGTACATAATTCCTTTTGTATATATTATGCTTGTATCTTCGCTCTTCCCTTGCACTAAAACGAACATGAAAATTCATGTCTGCTTTTCTCCTCTGTAACATTGTCAATATTTGAACATGAAAATTCTTGTTGCTTTGAGATTTTGTATATAAAGGAGAGTGTTCTTTAATAAACAATTCAGTTGATTGCATCCTGCCTTTGAGTCATAACCTCTCTCTCGGCACCGTCACACAGTAAAACCCAAATAGACTAATTCTGTTTTGAAAAATTAACACTTGCTAATCTTTACCCTTAAGTTATGTTATCTTAGTCTCTGTAGTACTAGTTTTAATTTACGTAGATGTTCTTCTAAGGTATTGGAAAAGATTACAAGGTCGTCCATATAGGCATGCAATATATCCCCTAGCAAGTCTCCAAACACTATATTAATCATTCTAGTAAATGTTATGGGAGCACAACGTAAACCAAAAGGCATCCGTAAAATTTCATAATGTCCCCTGGCTGTGCTGAAGGCTGTGTATGGGATACTATTTTCTTCTAATGATATCTGGTGAAAGCCTTTAAGTAAGTCCAAACTAGTAAAATATTTATTCTGACCTAACAAAGATAAAATATCGTCAGTACATGGCACTGGGAATCGATCAGGGATCGTTTCCTCATTCAAGCGACAGAAATCTACGCAGATATGCCATGTTCGATCTTTTTTCGGTACAACTATTGATGGAAAATTATAAGGGCTGCTCGATTTCCTAATGACTCCTTCTAGCATTTTACCTACTTCATCATTTATTTCATTCTGGAATTTCATAAGGAGTCTGTACGATTGTACATAGATAATTTTCTGCTTGTCCTTTAACCTTATTTGATGCTCGATCACATCTGTTTTTCCTAAGGATCCATCCGTAGTGGAAAAAAACACCATGATACTCGGTTAAAAGTCCAAAAAATTTCTGCTGAATTTCTTCTTCTTGAATGTCTTTATTGATTTTATTTTTAATAGATTGCAAAAGGGATTCATCCGCAACTGATTGAGCGTGATTGATTTCAGCAAGGGTAAGAATACGATGTTTATAAAATTCTACATCCAAAATATGTTGATTTTTGTGAATTACTAAAGTGGTATTTAAATGATTACAGACTTCAATATTACATTGTTGATGTGAGCCTACTGTATAAATAGCTTGTGTGACGGACAATCCGTTAGTTTTCAAAGTGTCGGAAAGGATTAATATTTCAGATCCCGGTAACGTTTTCTTTACTTGCACTATTAAATTCGAAGGTATGTTCGGCTCGATAGATTGCGTGCAAATGATATTACGGGTGAACGAGAATTCTGTTGGGTCGCGTATATTATTTCTTTATTAATGAGACAAGTTATTGGTTCTTCAACGTACGTCACTGTTTTATTTGTCGTCTCCTTTTTATCCAAAACTGATTTTAAGGTATTAGAAGACTTATAAGATTTCCTTTGATATACACGCCGTGCTTGGCAAGGGCTAAGATAATGTTTTGATTGCCCATAGATGGGTATCCTATAATTACAGCTGGATACATATCAATGTTTTGTACAACAACAAATGTATCGGCAAACGTGCGCTTACCGACCTTGAACTGAACATGAGTTACGCCTATTACATTTAATTCATTATTTCCTATACCCAAGGGCCTTACTCCGGACTTTTATATAGGGAAATTCGAAAACAACAAATGATGTGTCCTCAAATCCATGATATTACGTGGACTACCAGAGTAAAAAAATAATGTAAATGATCTGTGTTATAAATTTACGGCATATAATGTTGGTCGTAACTCATTTTGGCTTATTATTGTATGAATTCTTTGCAAATCTACGGGAGCATGCACTGTTTTACTTAATTCGGCCGTGTGTTTCATAGGAAAATCTATTGCCTCACAATGATCTGGTAAAACATTAAATGGATTATTCAATACTACTGATGTTGATATGAATGACCTTGACCCAACATCACTCTCTTCCCCACTGGAGTTAAGTATGTGGTAGGCTATTTGCTTTGCTCTGCACATTCTGAAAATTAGTCTGACCTTGCGAGTTCTGGTTTGACGGCCCAGGTTCAGCGTTATTCGAAGAACTGTTTGTTTGTTTCTGAACTACATTGACGTTTGGCTGTTTCTTCTTATTGAACTGAGGATTTTTCTTTTTATTTCCATATGGAACTAACTGTGGAATTGACTGAGTATTTCTAGGATTCTGTTGTGTCTTACGCGAGTAGCACTGACTATATGAATGAGTCGAACTATTATGTAACGAACAGAATTCGTTCTGCAGTCTGCAATCAAGTGACCTTGACTTTTGCAATTATATCACGTCATTCCCGCGACTTGACTATTATTAACTACGTTTACTTGTTGTGGCTTAGTTTCATTTTTTGCAAAAACCTGTGTAAACAAGGGATCAAGATCAGTACACTTAGACATGTGTTTCTTTATCTGTTTATATACGTCCAATTCTGTACTTACTGGCGTTAACTTTTTATCAAAACACTGCACTAAAGCTTCAGGCAACATAAGTGTATTGCAAGTTAAATACATTAATCGTAAGAAATCTTTCACGGAGATGTTATCTCTAGTAACCTAAAATATCTTGATACTCGTTTAGCCTATCGGCAATGAGAGCTGCTCTCTCAATAACATTAAGCCGAGTTAAAGTGGCTTGATTAAGTGTATTTCTTAATGTTAAAACTACATCCAAGGCTTCCTCACCGCCATAGACCGCACGTAGCCTAATTTTGAAATCATCCCATGTAACTGCTTCTTGAAACGAAACTCCCCTCAAATACGCACTCGCATCTCCTTTCGAAAAGTCTATAAAACTTTTAGCTTCTTGTAATTGTACAAATGGGTCTATAATTTGTTTAGCATTTAAATGGACGTCGACGGAAGAAATCCACGACTCAACATTCTGAGGTAAGAAGCCGTTGACCCGATCTTGAAAAGGAAGGATAGCTAATCGGGCATTAACTAAGGTAACAATGGGAGCCGGGATGGGGTTACTCGGGCCGGGGATGGGGTTACTTGGGCTGACAGGAGGTGTCATTTTGACTTTTAACTTCTTTTTTATCTCTTCGATTCCATGCAATCCTATCAAAATCTCTATATGAATACAGACGTCCAATGCGTAAACGCATTAATACTATTCAAACAAAGATCATAACACAATCCCCCAATACAATGATACAAATATAAAGATATTTCCCGAGAACTTCTGAAAGAATACGGAATTAGCACAGAGAGAAAAAAAACTTCTCGACGAGAATTCGTAGTTGAAAACAGTTTCCTTTAATGAAAGGAAAATGAAGATTAACAAACAACTCACCCCAGCAATAATGGACGATTGACTCGTGATAACTACACTTCACTGTCTAAAACTGAAATGAATAAAGAAATGTACTTAGCTTCGGTTTATATGGGCGAAGGGTGATGTCTTCATTTCCTCTCTCTCTGTCACTGGATTGTTTCTTCTTATTGATGTTCGGGTGAATGTTTTCGGTCCGATTTCCGTTGAATGTAGTGCTTCCTGGATATGATTCTCGAATGTTTCGTCGTCGTCGTCGGCGCCCACTCGTGTCCGAGTATTGGGTTCTGTCGTTAGCCATCAGCCTCCTATCTGTGGGGTGAGTGCTTATGCCTGATGTGGCTGTTAAGTCCTAGTCTGTGGTGGAAGAGTCGCGGACAGTGTTCACAAGGGAGGGTAGGTGGTGGGCGGGGCTGTTCTAATCGCTCTCTCCTTCTTCTCCTCCTAGCCTCCTCATTTTGTCTCCTCTCCTCGAAGTCCACGGTGCCATGGTGTACTGTACTTCTCCAGGTATTCCTGTCCCTGGCTGTTTCTTCCCATGAGGAAGGATCGATGTCAGTTAGAGCCAGGGTGCGCTTTAGTTGATCTTTATAGCGCATTTTCGGGGCTCCTCGTGGTCTGGTGCCCTGGGTCAGTTCTCCGTAGAATATTTTCTTTGGGAGCCTAGATGGATCCATCCTATGCACGTGTCCTATCCAGCGGAGGCGGTGGTGGATGATGGTGGCCTCCACGCTGGACAGCGAGGCACGTTCTAAGACTTCAATGTTGGTGGTGTAGCTCTCCCAGGGGATTTTCAAGATCTGCCTCAGTTTCATTTGTTGGAAGGGTTCTAGGTTTTTAAGATCGTTACTATATAGCGTCCATGTTTCACATGCATACAGGAGCGTGGAGAGGACTACTGCCCTGAACACCATTATTTTGGTGGTCATTGTCAGTGCGTGATTGTTAAATACACGGCGGTTGAGTCGGCCAAAGGCGGAGTGGGCTGCCCTGATCCTGTTCTCCACGTCCTTTTTGCTTGTGGGAGCTGATGTTAGGATGCTCCCTAGGTAGGAGAACTGGTCCACCTGTTCTAACGGTTGGTCATTCACTGTGGTATTGAAGTTGGGGAGCATCAGTCCTGGTGGATGTTGGACGAGGGTCTTGGTTTTGTCTGTGTTGACTTGCATCCCAAAACGTTCATAGGCAGAGTTGTATGCATCAGCTAACGACTGCAGGTCCTCTGCCGTCTGACCTGGGGTGGCATTCTCGTCAGCATACTGCAGTTCTCGCACTGCACACAAGGTGGTCTTGGTTCTGGCGCGGAGTCTAGCGAGGTTGAAAGCGCCTCCATCCATGCGGAAACGTAGGTCGACTGAGGGTGTGTCTGGGGGAATCTCGTTGAGCATTGCTGCGGTGTATAGCGAGAAACACGTCGGGGCCAGAACACAGCCCTGCTTCAGGCCGCCGTTGATGGGGAATGGGTCTGAAAGAGAGTTCTGGTGGCGGACTCTCCCAACCATTCCGTCATGGAGGGCACGCACAAGCTTGACAAACTCGGGTGGGCAGCCATATCTTTTGAGGACAGCCCACACGGCAGGTCGAGGTACTTTGTCGAAGGCCTTTTTCAAATCCCAGAAGATGAACATTATGGGCTGTTGTTCGAGGCTCTTCTCTTGTAGTTGTCGCGCACAGAAGATCATGTCTATGGTCCCGCGGGAAGGTCGAAAGCCGCACTGGGACTCTGGCAGGACGTCTTCTGCGAGAATAAGGAGGCGGTCAAGGAGAATCCGAGCGAAAATCTTACTCGCGATGCTTAGTAGTGATATTCCCCGGTAGTTGTTACAGTTCTCCCTGTCTCCCTTCTTGAAGATGGTAGTGATGTTTGCATCGCGGAAGTCACTGGGGTGGGTCTTGGTCTCCCATATTTTCAGTATAAGGAGCATCAAACGGTTCCTCAAGCTGGGGCCACCGTGAGTGAGGAGCTCCAACGGGATGTTGTCTGGCCCTGGGGCTTTGCCGGGCTTCATGCGCTGCAGGGCCTTGTTGAAGTCATGGATGGAGGGTGGTAGTGCCATCCAGTGACGGACGGGATGCTGCGGGGTCATTCGCAGGAGATTGTCTGGGGTGTCTGCTTGGTCATTGAGGAGGTTCTCAAAGTGAGACCTCCACCTGGCCAGGATGCCCTCGCTGTCGGTGATGGTCGTGGCCCCATCCGCGTCCTTCAGGCTGCCCACTGATGACCGTGTGGGACCGAATATTTCTTTTGTTGCTGCATAGAAGCTGCGCAGGTCACGTTGGTCAGCGAAACTCTGTATTTCTGCAACTTTTCTTTGCCACCAGGTGTTCTGGGCTTCACGGATACCTCTTTGGCAACCAGCTTCAGCCACCTTGTGAGCACATTTGTTAGCTGCTGTTGGTTGGTTTTCCAAAGTCAGGCGTGCTTGTCGTTTGGTTTCAATGAGAAGAGAGATGGTAGCATCATTCTCATCAAACCAATCCTGCCGTTTCTTGGTGGTGAAGCCTAGTGTTTCCTCCGCGGCACTGGCCATGGCGTTTCTGAGGGTGGTCCAGTGGTGCTCGACAGTGGCCTGACCCAGAGGGTCTGCGAGGTATTGTTCGCAGGCCTCCTTGTAGTTCTGTGCCACCTGTGGGTTGCGGAGCTTACTACAATCAAAGCGTTGGTGTGGTACACTGTCAGGTGCCCTTCTGGGTGGTCGTAGGGTCGTCACGGAGAGTCGGGAGATGAGGAGTCTGTGGTCCGTCCAGCAGTCGTCCGCTCCGGGCATGGATCGGGTGATGCGGACGTCTCCTCGGTCTCTGGCTCTGGTCAGAACGTAGTCCAGGGTGTGCCAGTGTTTAGACCGTGGGTGTCTCCATGTGGTCTTTTGTCGCTTTGGTAACTGGAAGATGGTGTTGGTTACCACAAGTTGGTGTTCTGCACACAGACCCAGTAGGAGTTGGTCATTGGCGTTGCAATTTCCAATGCCATGGCGGCCGATGATTCCCTCCCACAGGCGATGGTCTTTGCCTACTCGGACATTAAAATCGCCAAGCACAACGAGCTTGTCATTGGCGGGCACTGCCTGGATGGTGCGGTCGAGCTGGGTGTAGAAGGCAGCTTTGCTATCATCGGTTGAGGTCATAGTCGGGGCGTAGACAGAGATTGGGGTGAGATGTCTGTCCCATGTGATGGGGATGCGGACAGTCATCAGGCGCTCACTGATGGCCTTGGGAGCGAGGTTGTGCTGCTGCACTAGCTGGGAACGGATGGCGAAGCCGACACCGTGGATGCGAGGCTCCTCTAGGGCCTTGCCTTTCCCGAAGATGGTGTAGCCCAGTGGTTCTCAACCTTTTACTACCATGCCCCCTCCACAATTATTTTTTTATCGCCACGCCCCCCCCCCCCCCCTTGCATATAAAGATAAATTTCACTTGCAGATTTTATATGAAAAGGAATAAAAAAAGCCTTATGGGTTGTATAGTCAATTTACTAAGTAGGAAATAAAGTAAGATAATTGACATTTTCACTTCTACAGGATAACTTGCTTAACTTATTTAGTGAGATACCTGACACTGCTTCTTGGATACCAGATCTTGAATACGAGGTTTAATGTTAGAGAGTGCACAACGTAAATCATCTTCCACATCCAGGCGGTTTCTGTATTTTGTTTTTATAGCAGTGAGCGTAGAAAATGCAGTTTCACACAGGTACGTTGATCCAAACATTGTTAGAACCCGAAGAGCCTGATGTGAGATCAGAGGGTACACAGAATGGTATTTAATCCAGAATGTCTCCAAATCCAAATCGTTGAATTCATCCTTAGCTGTGGAATTAAACTTTAACTCAAGAAACTCCTCTTGAATTTCCTCAGCAACATTAGCGAATTCACACTGAAAAGGATTCCTAATGAATTTCCAGGATTCACGCATGTCATCTATGTCTGGAAAGTATTTCGTGAATTCTGCCTTCAAGCTGCTTAGATGAGTGATTATAAGGATCTTTAACTCAGGGTCAAGGTTACCATGAGCGAGCCCAGAATCTAAGTTCCTAAAACTGGCTGCATTTCCCTGCTGAATTCGACATTTCCAGAGGTCGAGTTTGGCCATGAAAGTTCGAATGGTATCGTGGTGAGAGATGATGTGGATATTTTTCCCTTGTAGTTTAAGGTTCACTGCATTCAAAGATTCAAAAATATCCACCAAGTAAGCTAGAATTATCTGAAAGCTGTCAGACTTGAATTTGTCATGAAGGGCTGCCTTCTGCTGTGAATCTAGAAATATTATTACTTCTTCTCGTAGCTCATAAAGCCTTTCAAGCATGTTTCCTTTTGATAACCATCGTATGTTTGTGTGAAAAAGCAGGGCTTCATGTTCAGAATCCATATCCATACACAATAATTTGAAGAGACGACTGTTTAAGGCTCCAGATTTGATGAAATTTACTACCTTTATAGCCACGTTTAGAACATCCCTCATTTCATCAGGCAAAGTTCTGGATGCTAAAGATTCACGGTGAATTATGCAGTGTGTACTTATTACAGAAGGATTTTTTTCTTTCACCTTTGTGATGAACCCAGAACGCAGGCCAACCATGGCTGGGGCTCCATCAGTACACACCCCTATTAGTGAG
This sequence comes from Palaemon carinicauda, assembly GCF_036898095.1. Taxonomy (NCBI): domain Eukaryota; kingdom Metazoa; phylum Arthropoda; class Malacostraca; order Decapoda; family Palaemonidae; genus Palaemon; species Palaemon carinicauda. The sequence continues at coordinate 83,402,767 of NC_090753.1, forward strand.
TCCCAAGAAAGTTTATTTTCCTTAAAAAAGTCTGATGTAACTTTAAAAATGGCTTCTGCTGTTGTACAACTTTCCATGGGGCAACAAAACAAAATTTCCTCCTTTATATTGTTGCCTGACACAAAACGAGCATACATCAAGAACTGAGCACACTGAGCGATATCGGTCGTTTCATCACACTGGATTGCAAAAACTGGCGAGGCTCTTACTAGTTCGAGTGTTTGTTCTTTGATATCTTGAGACAGTTCATAGATCCTTCTCTGGACTGTATCGTTTGACAGGGAAATTTGGGAAAGCTTATTTGAACTATCTTTACCAAGAATGAGTTGAGCTGCACATAGTATACTTGGCTTTATGAGAGTCTCTCCAATGTTATGGCTCTTCTTGCTCTTTGCAATCAACATGGAAATTTCATAAGAAGCCTCAACACCTTTGATGATTGTTGTCGAAATACCCCGCTGTCATCCATTTTCACTTGCTTCAAGGTTTGTTTTTTTGTTTCAAAGAATGCCTTTGGCTTGTCAACTAGACCAGGATGTGCTGTTTGCAGGTGGCGTTCCAAGCGTGAGGGTCGCATTCCATCATCGCTCAGAATCTTGTAACATATCACGCACTGTGGGACCTCTGTGTCACCCTTTTGGAGGGACACAAATCCAAAACGAATATAATCTTCGTTATACTTCCGCTTCTTGGCACTCATTGCAACGTAGTTGGAGTGAAACTGGCAAAACGTATCTGCGATCAAGATAATATGCATTTGTAAATTAAGGTATTTTTCACCTCTTGATGATAACCACCACAGTATGATTATCACAGTTACATGATCAATGAGTGAGAAGGACAGAGAAAGAAGGAGAAAGATATATCCAATTTTTTTTGAAAATTTTGAGGCTAAACACGAGATTAGCAGAAAATTGAGACAATATAAGAAATACATCCAGCCTTGGACGTTAAATTAACCTTGAAGGAAAAGAATAAGGAAAAAAGGAGAGGAAATAATATATATATATATATATATATATATATATATATATATATATATATATATATATATATATATATATATATATATACAGAGAGAGCGAGAGAGAGAGAGAGAGAGAGAGAGAGAGAGAGAGAGAGGGAGAGAGAGAGAGAGAGAGAGATACAAACATTTATAACTAAATTTTATATATACATATATATATATATATATATATATATATATATATATATATATATATATATATATATATATATATACACGAATCTCTCTCTCTCTCTCTCTCTCTCTCTCTCTCTCTCTAATACAGCCCTATATATATATATATATATATATATATATATATATATATATATATATATATATATATATATATATATATATATATATATATATATATTTATATATATATATATATATATATATATATATATATATATATATACATGAATCTCTCTCTCTCTCTCTCTCTCTCTCTCTCTCTCTCTCTCTCTCTCTCTCTAATACAGCCCTACTCGCTGACTCTACCTCTCTGACTCGGTCACTGATCATATGGTTGAGATAATCATGAAGTGGTGGTTATTAGTACATCTTTAGCAAATAGTAAAATTTGAGACCATTAACTTTTGATTTTTACAATATGAAGGAAAAATAAATAAAACAAAATATACATCTTCAAAATTTTGCAGTAATCTTAGCAACGGTCTCTCAACATATTTCGGTATATTGATAAACATAGAAACTGATATATTTTGTTTTCAAATAAAGGACAATAACCACACCAACGCAGGGCAGCCCATCAACGACACAGGGAAAACAAAACTAGTCAAAAATAATTGATAGGAAAAAAATTATTCCCCAGAATATATCTCTCCCCTTTTCTTTCATTCACATTCTCACAAACCTGACAATGTTAATGGGTCAATAAGAAACTGAGATAATGTACCTCAACAATTTCGCCTGTAGAAACGGCAAGGAAGAAATGTTCAAATACTTTCGGACATGTGTGGTAAACTGGGAGTGTTGACAGGGACTGTGTTGATAGTGTGTACGGTGGGACTGGGTGTGAGAAACGGATCTCATAGCTCACCAGTAAGGGACACGTATTATACACGTCCACGACAGGCAATGTACTCTACGGTAGCCTACGTGGAAGGAGAAAGCATGAATTAGTAACGATGATATTACTTTATTATATAAAACTTTTACCATTATTATTATTATTATTATTATTATTATTATTATTATATTTTTTACTATAATGTCTTTTTTATTTAACTGATCTAGTTTAAAATAACACAACTTATTTTTTTTCATTTATAGCTGCATTATTCTCCTGAGGCTCACGCCCCCCCTTTGAATCCTCTTGCGCCCCCCTAGGGGGGCATGCCCCCCTGGTTGAGTAACACTGGTGTAGCCTGTTCCAGCTTCTCTGATGTTGCCCTCTTCGGGTAGTCTGGTCTCGCTAAGAACCGCCATATCAACATTGAAGCGGGCTAGCTCCTTGCAGACGAGGGCTATACGTCGTTCCGGGCGGTTGGTGTTCGTCACGTCTTGGAGGGTGCGGATGTTCCACGCACCTAAGGTTAATATTTTTTTCTTGTTATTTCGACCGCATTAGTGGGATGTCCGCCAGCCGCGGTGAGCTGACCAGACAGGTTTGCCGTGTCCGATGTTTACCCCACCTTTTCTAGGGGCCTCCCCATGTGGGGTGGGCTGCGGTGTCCTCAATAGGCCAGCCCAGTCACGGGTCCAGCTGCTGAACTCTGGTGTCACGGCACCGTCACCAGAGAGCGACTGAATCTTAGACTCGCCCCCTGAGTGCAGTCGTGGGCTAAGGGCTTCCAGCTAACCAGGCCTGCCCCCTTCACCCACAGTGCTGTCGCCTCAGGACTTGCTGGTGGTGGTGATGATGATGATGGTGAGAAAGAGATGAAGAAGGGTGGAGGAAACGACAGAATGCCAGTAACTAGGTATATTGTTTTGGGTGGTCGTGGCTTTGCAATGGCCACGCACACACACTTGGCCCACATCATTTTCACCGCGGCTCAAGACATATGAGACAGGCGGCTTCTCCGATGTTGGTTGCATCGGGCTGCCGGGTTGTTGTTATGTCAAGGCCCGCCTTGTTGCCTGCCCGACAGGAATTGCCCTCTTCCGCCGGTGCTGGGAAGCTCCGCCATTGGGGTCTTGTTTGGTTTGATTTTGGAGTTTTCCTTCTCCTAGCCTTTGCCTATCTTAAAATAAAGGAGAAGGCCTATAGGGGTCCAGTCTTGGTCTGGTCTCTCAGAACTGGCCTTAGCGGTATGGTTGAGCCTGCCAGGGTGGATAAACTACCCCTCCGCCATTGCCCAGCCCATCATTGGGACACTCAAGCCCCTCTACTGCAGCAAAGTGCTGGACCTTCAGAGGGGTCTCGAATGTTTAGTAAACGTTGAATGTCAGTCCTTGGTTTTCTTAGGATGTTGATTGAAGATCCAATTCCTCAGTTTGTATAACATTTATTTGTTGGTATTCAATGTTTTCATTTCTTCGGTGGACGTAGATACTTCGTCAAAATTGTAGATTCATTACTGTTGATTTCTTGGAGATTTTTCTCTGGTTCTTAGAGTTTTATTCGCTGGTTCTTGAAGATCTTTCTCTAGTTCTTAGAGTTTTATTCGCTGGTTCTTAGAGTTTTATTCGCTGGTTCTTGAAGATCTTTCTCTAGTTCTTAGAGTTTTATTTGCTGGTTCTTAAAGATCTTTCTCTGGTTCTTAGAGTTTTATTCGCTGGTTCTTGAAGATCTTTCTCTGGTTCTTAGTTTTATTCGCTGCCACCAATTGTTGGTGTGATACTGCTATTAACAGACATTCAGGTTCCCATCAAATGTCATCTTCAATGTGTTGCATATTAGACTTGGTATGTTACATCTTCAAGTAAGTCTAGGTAGGTTAACTTTAAAATAGTTTATTCCTTTAAAAACAGTTATTAACATCTCCATCACAGGAGTATAGATGTTTTGGTTGGATGACCATTCTGTATGACAACTTGATAAGAACTGGCTAAAATATCATTATCAATGATATCGTATAGTCAGTTATCTCAGCATTTAAACACATAATGTAAACAAAACATTAATATAGGAAGACACCTGCATCCGGTGCGACACAACTCTTTCTCACGATTTGTATTTGTGTTTATTCTTCATAAAAATGTTACATTGCTGAGGTTTGGCATTCGCATCCTGGTTATGACATGACTATGGCATTTCTCACACTCGCTCCTACTTCCATATTGACCTCTTAGGTCATGTATTTAAACATGTAATTTTACATATATTACATATATACAGGTAGCTGGTACCACTAACCACCCTTACCCAGGCTCGCACCAAAAAGTTTGATTGGCTACCTTTCAGCCTTGCCAATAGATATATCCACATATAGATAATTCCCGGTTTGTATTAGGGAAAAATACAAATGAACTATGAATTTGTCATTTGTGTGTGGAGTTTATGTTGGGAGTTTGGGGGGCTGAGTTTGTGTATATTGTGACATGCAGTGCAGCCATAATTCAGTCACTGACTTATCACTGGTAATGAATTACATATGTATTGTGATCGGTCAATTAAATATTTTTTGTTATTAATCACCTTAAGTATTTAACTAATTTAAATGAGTGAGCATAGTTGTTTGAAATTGAATAAAACATAGAAATGAACAGTATGATAATTGTTTAATAATAAAACTAAGGAATTGTATGCTGCTGAAATATAATAATTAAACATGATAAATAATCATGAAGAGATGAAATAAAAATTATTGACGTGAACCTACACATTCAGCGATTGCGTACAGCAATGGTAACAAGGAAACTTGAGGTTTTGAGGTAACAAGATAGGTATAGGTAACAGGAGGCTGGAGACCAGTCATCGATCTCTCAACTCTGAACAAGTTTAACATACAAACTCCTTTCAGGATGGGGATGGTAGACAAGGTCATTCAAGCAGTAAGGCCTCAGGATTTTATTTGCATGCTGGATCTCATAGGCACATACTTCCAGATCCCAATCCATCCGTCTTACAGAAAGTATCTCTGGATCATACACGAAAACAGGTAATCCCAGTTCAAAGTGCGGTGCTTTGGCCTTTGAACAGCTCCTCAGTTCTTCAAGAGAGTGTTTGCTCTGGGCTCACAGAATCTGCATTCGTCTCCTTCGATACCTCGACGTTTGGCTGATTCTAGCAAACTTGATGGTGACCCTTCTTCAATCATGAGACAGACGACTCGAGTTTTGTCAGGATCTGAGGATCGTAATCAATCACGAGAAGTCATCACTGCTTCTCTCTCAAATACTGGTATACCTAGGTTTGATAATAGACACCAAGGTTCAGAGAGTCTCTCCATCAGACAACAGAGTACACAGGCTGAGGAAAGTGGCAAACCCCTTCCTCAGACAAGAAGAGACTCCAGCCCAGTAGGGGTTGTGTCTCCTATGTCACCTAGCATCCCTGGTCCATCTAGTTCCCAATGGTCGCCTCAAGATTCAATCTCTCTAGTGGCAACTGAAATCTAGGTGGAGCCAACACACCAGCTACCCGGATAGTATTGTTCCCATGAGACAGGAGCAGAGGACGGATCTTCAGTGGTGGGTGACAGAAGAGAACCTTCGAAGAGGGACAGATTTCGTCTCTCCCCCAGAATTGATGTTCTATACAGGTGCATCGAAAGAAGGGTGGTGGGCCCAGATGCTGCCTCTGGGCTATGGTCCGAGTCCGAAAGGTACCAGCACATAAATCTCTTAGAGATGAGAGCAGCCTTTATAGCTCTTCAATAGATCCTGGCAGGTCACTCTGTGGTGTTGATAAGCGACAGCACCACAGTAGTGGCGTACATAAACAAGCAAGGCAGTACCTTATAGCAGCCCCTATGCTATCTAACAGTAGACTCTAAGATGGACAGAAGAACATTCGATGTCCCTATCGGCTCACTTCATTCTAGGCAAGAGGAATGTGCTCGCAGACAATCTGAGCAGAGTGACTCAGATAGTGGGCTCCGAATGGTCTTTAAATCATCTGATAGCCAGCAAAGTCCTGACTTTTGGGGTTTTCCCAACTGTGGACCTGTTCGTGACATCCCTGAACTTCAGGGTCCCACTTTACTGCTCCCCACTCCTGGACCCTCAGGCTCTCTGGCAAAATGCATTTCAACAACGATGGGACAACATCGGCGTGTACGTCTTTGCCATTCTGTCAAATGAGAAGGGTGCTCAACAAAACGAAAGCATCCAACATCCTATTCATGATGCTCATAGCTCTGCTATGGCATCACACAGTATGGTTCCCGTACCTTGTGCCCCTCCTGATAGAGCTCCCGAGGGACCTCCCTCCACAACCAGATCTACTCAGACAACCACACGTGAACAACTTTCACAAACCAGTAGCATCTCTTCGTCTTCATGCCTGGAGACTATCCAGCATCTCTTCTCTCAGAGAGGCTTTTTGCAGCGAGTTATGAGGAGGATGTCTGGATACCTGCAAAGATCCTATGCATCAGTCTACCAAGCAAAGTGGATAGTCTTCCTTAGTTAGTGTCATGGAAGGGGTATCTCTCTTTCACTGCAGCTATTCCAGTAATAGCAGAGTTCCTTGTATACCTTCGGGAGGAAAAGCTCCTCTCGGTCTGGGCAGTGAAAGTTTACCGCTAAGCCTTAAGCATGGACTTAAGACTGAAGGGAGTCGATCTTTCCTCTTCGGTAGAGTTATCTCTCATCATACAAAGCTATGAAATTACCTGCTTCCAGTAAGAAGTTAGACCTCCTTGCAACATAGTTTTCGTCCTTTCATCCCTGAAGGGCAGTCCCTTTAAACCATTATGCCAGGCAACAGATTGCCACTTCACTTTAAAGACAGTTTTCCTATTCGCTTTAGCTTCTGCAAAGCAAGGTATTGAATTTCATGGTCTATCCTATGACGTTGCCCATTCAAGGGGATTGGGGGAGGTGACACTCGGCTTCGTCCCTGAGTTTATTGCCATGACTCAAAATTCAGGGATAATGGATCCTAGATTCGGGCCTTTTCAGATTGCGAGTCTTCGTTCTGTAACCGATGATCTGGATCAACCGTTACTTTGTCCAATGAGCAGTTTTAAAAAATTACCTTGAATGCATTGCAGCAGCTTGTCCCCGTGAGCCAATAGTGGGGAAATAGGTGAGCTACGAAGGAAAAAATAAAAACGTCTCATGATGAGTATTGGAATATTTTGATGACGAGTAATCGTGGGTGGGCGGGATGCATCGACAAAACGTCACCTAAATTTGCAATGATATCGAGTTTGTTACAAAGACAAATATTTTACCAATATTTTCCTTCCTTGCTTTAATTTTAGTTTCATGACTTTCAAGAGGATATTTTCTACAAAATCCAATTACAGTATTTTCATCTACGTTTGGATGAAATTTGTAGGTAAAAATCAGAATATAAAAAACTTGTATAAAGTTCTATCAGCGCTCTTTTCACTTCAACTCGTATTTTTTCGTATATTATTTTAAGATATGGATATTTTTTTCAAGGTAATACTCATCATCTACCTTTAATCTGTGAGTGACCAAAGAACCAGGTAGATATTAGGCAAACTAAGTGAGGTATAAAGCAAAAAATAATTGAGTACTATGTGACAGGAAAATAGGGGTGAAGTTGAAAGGTAAAGTACACAGGACAGTTGTGAGACCAGCAATGGTGTATGGAGCGGAGACAAGGGCAATAAAGAAGACAGAAGAGAAGAAGCTGGATGTGGCAGAGATGAGAATGTTGAGATGGATGTGTGGGATGACATGAAGAGATAAGATAAGGGTACCACAAGAGTTACAGAAATATCAGATAAGATCCAAGAAAGTAGACTGAGGTGCTATGGTCATGTCATGAGAAGAAATAAACAATATATTGGGAGGAGACTGATAAAAATGGAGGTACTGGGAAGGAAAAGGAGAGGAAGACCAAAGCGAAGGTGGGTGGACTGTATCAAGGATGACCTTCGATCAAAGGGATTAACCGGTGATGTAGTGTGGGACAGAGGTAGATGGAGAATGCTGTCCAGAAACATGGACCGCACATATAAGTGGGAAAAGATGCAGACAAAGAAGAAAAAGAGGAGACAGTCAAATTGCTAGTTCCTCAAACCACACAGGTTGCTCAGGCTGCTACTAGTGTATTACACAATGTTTTCCTTTTAGTGAGGTGTCAAGGTTTTTTACCAGTTTCTTCTGCATTTTTCCACATGATAAAGAGAGTACAGGTTAATCTCTATCAAGGAACATTGCATACTGGAACAAGTAAGATTTCTTCTCTCTGTCGAGTCCAACTTGCAGATTATTCCCTTTGACCTGGAAGGCTGGAATACACTTGGCATTAACAGTTTCTCTCAATGGCTCTTGATCCAGAAGGACCTTGCTTACCATAACCAGACCCACAAACCTTTGTTTCACTATTCCAGAACATTGGAATCTCCTTCAGGGGACTCAACGTATTTAAAGACTCCACACTTGTTACTTCTGCATTTGTCCACATGATAAAGAAACTGTACAAGTGAATCTTTATCAAGGAACACTGTATACTGAATCCATCTCGTAGATTATTCTCTTGGACCTGGAAGGCTGCAATGCAATTGAGATTGACTTTCTTTCAATGGCCCTTGATGCAGAAGGTCCATAGGTACCATAGCCAAACCCACAAACATTTGACCCACTCTTCCAGTACAAGGGAATCTCCTTCAGGAGATACAGATACAGTGTTTGTTCTGCATTGGTCCATCTCCTGGGAGGAGATGGACCAGGAGCTTGGAATAATTCCTGCAACGGAAAGGGCAATTATAGGAGATCTGAATGGCCACTTGGGAATAAGTAGGGAAGGGATAGAGAGAGTGCATGGAGGTTAGGGTGTGGGTGAGAGAAATGATGGGGGAGAAAAAGTGATTGATTTTGCAGTGGCTGTTTACCTAGCAATGATTAACACCTTCTTTGAGAAAAAGATTAACAGACTGATTACTTCAAGTAGAGGTAGCAGGGAGAGCCAGATAGATTTCCTGCTGTGTAAGAGAGACCATCTGATGTAGGTTAGAAATTGCATGATAAATGGGGAGAGTATAGCAGCTCAACACAAGTTAGTGGTAATTGATTGCATACTAAGGAATTGTAGAAGAGGCAGAAAGACGAGAATGGACACAAAGATTAAGTGGTGGAAATTGAAAGAGGAAGAACTGAGAGTCTTGTTTAAGGAAAGAGTGCTGAAAGCAATAAGGTTACATGAGGATGTACAAGAATGGTGGACCGAGAACAGTAAAGTGATTCTAAGGATCGACGAGGAAGTACTTGGAAAGTCATCAAAGAAGACCCCCAAATGATAAAGAATTGTGGTGGTGGAATGATGAGGTGCAAGAACGGGTAAAAACTAAGAAAGAAGACAAGAAGAAGGCAGATCTATCAAGACAAGAGCAGGATAAAGAAAACTATAAACAGGTAAAGAAAGAAGCAAGAAGAGCAGTAGCAAAGGCGAAGGCAGACACATTACATGAAGTGTATAAAGAGATGGAAACACCAGAAGGAGAGAAGAAAATATTACGAATTGCTAAGGCCCGAGATGCTGCATCTAAAGACCTGACACAGATAAGGCTAATAAAAGATAGCAATGGTATAGTTTTAGCAGAAGAGACTGAAATTAAAAGAAGGTGGGAAACTTATTTTGAAGGACTATTGAATGAGGAGAACCCTAGAACAGTATTTGAAGATGGACTCCCAAATGAGGCAGTTACCATAGGATTGACTAGAAGAGAAGTAGAACAAGCAGTAAAGAAGATGAGAAATGGTAAAGCTGCAGGACCGGGTAATATACCAGTAGAGGTATAGAAGAGTCTTGTAGAGGAAGGCATAGATATCTTGTGAGACCTGATGCAGAAGATCTTCAATCAGGAAAAGATGCCAGAGGAATGGAGAAGAAGCCTAATCATTCCCATCTATATGGGAAGGGAGACATCCAGGAATGTGGTAACTACAGAGGCATAAAGTTGATAAGCCATACTTTGAAAATATGGGAGAAGATCATTGAGAGGAGTCTCTTGAGATGAAACAACAATTGGTGAGGAACAATTTGAATTCATGCCTGGTAGAGGGACTGTAGAAGCAATATTTGCTTTGAGGCAGATGATAGAAAAACATCGGGAGAAACAGAAAGGATTACAAATGGTCTTTATTGACATGGAGAAGGCATACGATCGAGTACCACGTCAGGAGAGAAAAGGGAGTCCCTGAGAAATACGTCAGAATCACCCAAGATATGTATGAGAGGGTAGAAGCAAATGTTAAGAGCAGTATAGGCCTAACAAAGTTTCCCAGTAAAAGTGGGACTACATTAGGGGTCTGCATTGAGCTCTTAATTGGAAATGAAAAATGGGAAATTTAGTTTACAATGAGAGAGATTGAAAAGAGTTGAAAATTTCAAGTATCTAGGATCCACAGTTGCAGAGGATGGTGACCTGGGGGTAGAAATAAACCACAGCCTACAAGCAGGATGGAAGAATTGGAAAAAGTGTGTGGAATACTATGCAATAGGAAAATAAGGGCTAAGTTGAAGGGTAAAGTACACAGGACAGTTGTGAGACCGGCAATGATTTTTGGAGGGGAGACGTGGGCAATAAAGAAGACAGAAGAGAAGAAGCTGGATGTGGCAGAGATGAGAATGTTGAGATGGATGTGTGGGGTGACAAGAAGAGATAAGACACGGAATGAGGTAATTAGGGGTACCACAATAGTTAGAAAACTATCGGATAAGATCCAAGAAAGTAGACTGAGGTGGTATGGTCATGTCATGAGAAGAAATGAACAGTATACTAGGAGGAGAGTGATGAAATGGAGGTACAGGGAACGAAAAGGAGAGGGAGACCAAAGCTAAGGTGGATAGACTGTATCACAGATGACCTCAATCAAAGGGATTAACCGTTGATGAAGTGTGGGATAGCGGTAGATGGAGAACGCTGGCCAGAAACATCGACCCCACATAAAAGTGGGAAAAGATGCAGACAAAGAAAAACTCGAAATTCGGCAAAAATCAACTGTTGCCAGACAAAAGATGAAAATAATCTGTACTATTTTAATTGCAAAAATTGCAATATTGTGAGCTCGTCTAATGCCGTCAAATTAATCTGTCAGCCATTAGGAATCCACTGACAGCGTTATCAGTTTTTCCAATTATTTGCTTTGATACTTCTTTTCTTTTGGCGTAACTGATTAAAAAATTTTCCTATTGGTATAAATGTTATTGAGATGAGCTTCTCTGTTGATAGATATGTTCAGTATGTGAGACTTTCAACATACTAGTTTTTCTTGGTCCTTCCTTATGAAGCGCTTTCTTCAACTCATGCAGTTGTCGAAGCTCTCCATGCCTTATTGCACGTTTAGCACTAGTAAGGGCTGTTCGAGATTGGCTAGCCCTATCTTGCAACCCTGAATCTTGAAGAAATTGTGAAAACTGACCTCGAAGCTTGGGCCATTTCATAAAACGGTTGCTCTTCTAGTCCCCGACGACGACACTCCTTTTTGAATTTTCATAACCTGCTAATTTCATATTGAGCCATTCTCTGAAAAACCACGCAACTGCTATTTACTGACAATGAATGAGAAAGGAAAGTATTTATAGAAAATATTTATTTGGTAAACAACACTATGCAAATATTTTTACAGGAAGTATGATACATAAATTATATTCAAATCAAAGGCACATACATAGCGTCATTAAAATTAATCATAAAAAACCCCATTTAATGTCAAAAAATAAGATAATTAAAAAAAAACTGTATCAGGGGTACACAGGAGCTTAACGAATGCCTTAAAGTTTGTAACTCGACAGTCAGACAATTTGAGTAATTATCTACGATACAATGAACACTTTAAAGCAAAACATATCATTTGCTCAACCTTTCATTCTTTCGATTAATGTTGAAATAAAATACTGGTTTGTGTCTAAGAAAACTTTAATGGTTTGTGGCTATGAAATAAATATTGTATAGGCTACACTGTATTGTTACAAGAAACTTAATTTTGAATACCCCTCTGTGCCCTCCAAAAATGTCTTAATCAGTGGCAGGGTTCTGTCTGCTGAGTCCATCTTGTTCAGTATTCTCTTTGATCTGGAAGGCTGGAATACACTTGGTATTTTTTATCCAGAAGGTCTTTAGTTACCGTAACCAAGACCACAAAATTTTGATGCACTATTCCAGTACAAAGGAATCTCCTTCAAGGGATACACCATATTAAAAGACTTAACACTTTTTACTTTTGCATTTTATACATTATAAAGAAACATTACAAGTTAATATTTACCAGAGGAACACTGCATGCGGGAACAAGCGAGACTTCTTCCCTCTACTGAGTCCATATTGTAGATTATTTCTTTTGACCTGGAAGGCTGGAATGCATTTGCCATTAACATTTTATAGCTTAAATGTCCTTGATCCTTAAGGTCCTTTGTTACCATAATCACAAAAACTCCTGATCCACTATTCCAGTACTGAGGAATCTCCTTCAGGGGACACAGCATACTAAAAGACATCACACTTGTTTTTTTCTGCATCCATCCACATGATAAAGAAACAATACAAGTGAATCTTTATCAAGGAACATTGCATACTAGAACAAGGGAGACTTCTTCCCTCTGCTGAGTCCATATTGTAGATTATTTCTTTTGACCTGGAAGGATGGAATGCACTTGACATTGACAGTTTATATCTTAAATTTCCTTGATCCTTAAGGTCCTTTGTTACCATAATCACAAAAACTCCTGATCCACTATTCCAGTACCGTGGAATCTCCTTCACGGGACACAGCATACTAATAGACATCACACTTGTTTTTTTCTGCATCCATCCACATGATAAAGAAACAGTACAGGTGAATCTTTATCAAGGAACATTGCATACTAGAACAAGGGAGACTTCTTCCCTCTGCTGAGTCCATATTGTAGATTATTTCTTTTGACCCGGAAGGCTGGAATGCACTTGCCATTGACAGTTTATATCTTGAATGTCCTTGATCCTTAAGGTCCTTTGTTACCATAATCACAAAAACTCCTGATCCACTATTCCAGTACTGAGGAATCTCCTTTAGGGGACACAGCATACTAAAAGACATCACACTTGTTTTTTTCTGCATCCATCCACATGATAAAGAAACAGTACAGGTGAATCTTTATCAAGGAACATTGCATACTAGAACAAGGGAGACTTCTTCCCTCTGCTGAGTCCATATTGTAGATTATTTCTTTTGACCCGGAAGGCAGGAATGCACTTGCCATTAACAGTTTATATCTTAAATGTCCTTGATCCTTAAGGTCCTTTGTTACCATAATCACAAAAACTCCTGATCCACTATTCCAGTACTGAGGAATCTCCTTTAGGGGACACAGCATACTAAAAGACATCACACTTGTTTTTTTCTGCATCCATCCACATGATAAAGAAACAGTACAGGTGAATCTTTATAGGGGAACTGTGAATACTAGAACAAGGGAGACTTCTTCCCTCTGCTGAGTCCATATTGTAGATTATTTCTTTTGACCTGGAAGGCTGGAATGCACTTGACATTGACAGTTTATATCTTGAATGTCCTTGATCCTTAAGGTCCTTTGTTACCATAATCACAAAAACTCCTGATCCACTATTCCAGTACCGTGGAATCTCCTTCACGGGACACAGTATACTAAAAGACATCACACTTGTTTTTTTCTGCATCCATCCACATGATAAAGAAACAGTACAGGTGAATCTTTATAGGGGAACTGTGAATACTAGAAAAAGGGAGACTTCTTCCCTCTGCTGAGTCCATATTGTAGATTATTTCTTTTGACCTGGAAGGCTGGAATGCACTTGACATTGACAGTTTATATCTTGAATGTCCTTGATCCTTAAGGTCCTTTGTTACCATAATCACAAAAACTCCTGATCCACTATTCCAGTACTGAGGAATCTCCTTTAGGGGACACAGCATACTAAAAGACATCACACTTGTTTTTTTCTGCATCCATCCACATGATAAACAAACAGTACAGGTGAATCTTTATCAAGGAACAGTGCATACTAAAACAAGGGAGACTTCTTCCCTCTGCTGAGTCCATATTGTAGATTATTTCTTTTGACCCGGAAGGCTGGAATGCACTTGACATTGACAGTTTATATCTTGAATGTCCTTGATCCTTAAGGTCCTTTGTTACCATAATCACAAAAACTCCTGATCCACTATTCCAGTACTGAGGAATCTCCTTTAGGGGACACAGCATACTAAAAGACATCACACTTGTTTTTTTCTGCATCCATCCACATGATAAAGAAACAGTACAGGTGAATCTTTATAGGGGAACTGTGAATACTAGAACAAGGGATACTTTTTCCCTCTGCTGAGTCCATATTGTAGATTATTTCTTTTGACCCGAAGGCTGGAATGCACTTGACATTGACAGTTTATATCTTAAATGTCCTTGATCCTTAAGGTCCTTTGTTACCATAATCACAAAAACTCCTGATCCACTATTCCAGTACCGTGGAATCTCCTTCACGGGACACAGTATACTAAAAGACATCACACTTGTTTTTTTCTGCATCCATCCACATGATAAAGAAACAGTACAGGTGAATCTTTATCAAGGGACAGTGAATACTAGAACAAGGGAGACTTCTTCCCTCTGCTGAGTCCATATTGTAGATTATTTCTTTTGACCCGGAAGGCTGGAATGCACTTGACATTGACAGTTTATATCTTACATGTCCTTGATCCTTAAGGTCCTTTGTTACCATAATCACAAAAACTCCTGATCCACTATTCCAGTACCGTGGAATATCCGTCAGGGGACACAGCATACTAAAAGACATCACACTTGTTTTTTTCTGCATCCATCCACATGATAAAGAAACAGTACAGGTGAATCTTTATCAAGGAACAGTGCATACTAGAACAAGGGAGACTTCTTCCCTCTGCTGAGTCCATATTGTAGATTATTTCTTTTGACCTGGAAGGCTGGAATGCACTTGACATTGACAGTTTATATCTTGAATGTCCTTGATCCTTAAGGTCCTTTGTTACCATAATCACAAAAACTCCTGATCCACTATTCCAGTACTGAGGAATCTCCTTTAGGGGACACAGCATACTAAAAGACATCACACTTGTTTTTTTCTGCATCCATCCACATGATAAAGAAACAGTACAGGTGAATCTTTATAGGGGAACTGTGAATACTAGAACAAGGGATACTTTTTCCCTCTGCTGAGTCCATATTGTAGATTATTTCTTTTGACCTGGAAGGCTGGAATGCACTTGACATTGACAGTTTATATCTTGAATGTCCTTGATCCTTAAGGTCCTTTGTTACCATAATCACAAAAACTCCTGATCCACTATTCCAGTACTGAGGAATCTCCTTTAGGGGACACAGCATACTAAAAGACATCACACTTGTTTTTTTCTGCATCCATCCACATGATAAAGAAACAGTACAGGTGAATCTTTATAGGGGAACTGTGAATACTAGAACAAGGGAGACTTCTTCCCTCTGCTGAGTCCATATTGTAGATTATTTCTTTTGACCTGGAAGGCTGGAATGCACTTGACATTGACAGTTTATATCTTGAATGTCCTTGATCCTTAAGGTCCTTTGTTACCATAATCACAAAAACTCCTGATCCACTATTCCAGTACTGAGGAATCTCCTTTAGGGGACACAGCATACTAAAAGACATCACACTTGTTTTTTTCTGCATCCATCCACATGATAAAGAAACAGTACAGGTGAATCTTTATAGGGGAACTGTGAATACTAGAACAAGGGATACTTTTTCCCTCTGCTGAGTCCATATTGTAGATTATTTCTTTTGACCCGAAGGCTGGAATGCACTTGACATTGACAGTTTATATCTTAAATGTCCTTGATCCTTAAGGTCCTTTGTTACCATAATCACAAAAACTCCTGATCCACTATTCCAGTACCGTGGAATCTCCTTCACGGGACACAGTATACTAAAAGACATCACACTTGTTTTTTTCTGCATCCATCCACATGATAAAGAAACAGTACAGGTGAATCTTTATCAAGGGACAGTGAATACTAGAACAAGGGAGACTTCTTCCCTCTGCTGAGTCCATATTGTAGATTATTTCTTTTGACCCGGAAGGCTGGAATGCACTTGACATTGACAGTTTATATCTTACATGTCCTTGATCCTTAAGGTCCTTTGTTACCATAATCACAAAAACTCCTGATCCACTATTCCAGTACCGTGGAATATCCGTCAGGGGACACAGCATACTAAAAGACATCACACTTGTTTTTTTCTGCATCCATCCACATGATAAAGAAACAGTACAGGTGAATCTTTATCAAGGAACAGTGCATACTAGAACAAGGGAGACTTCTTCCCTCTGCTGAGTCCATATTGTAGATTATTTCTTTTGACCTGGAAGGCTGGAATGCACTTGACATTGACAGTTTATATCTTGAATGTCCTTGATCCTTAAGGTCCTTTGTTACCATAATCACAAAAACTCCTGATCCACTATTCCAGTACTGAGGAATCTCCTTTAGGGGACACAGCATACTAAAAGACATCACACTTGTTTTTTTCTGCATCCATCCACATGATAAACAAACAGTACAGGTGAATCTTTATCAAGGAACAGTGCATACTAGAACAAGGGAGACTTCTTCCCTCTGCTGAGTCCATATTGTAGATTATTTCTTTTGACCTGGAAGGCTGGAATGCACTTGACATTGACAGTTTATATCTTAAATGTCCTTGATCCTTAAGGTCCTTTGTTACCATAATCACAAAAACTCCTGATCCACTATTCCAGTACCGTGGAATCTCCTTCACGGGACACAGTATACTAAAAGACATCACACTTGTTTTTTTCTGCATCCATCCACATGATAAAGAAACAGTACAGGTGAATTTTTATAGGGGAACTGTGAATACTAGAACAAGGGAGACTTCTTCCCTCTGCTGAGTCCATATTGTAGATTATTTCTTTTGACCTGGAAGGCTGGAATGCACTTGACATTGACAGTTTATATCTTGAATGTCCTTGATCCTTAAGGTCCTTTGTTACCATAATCACAAAAACTCCTGATCCACTATTCCAGTACTGAGGAATCTCCTTTAGGGGACACAGCATACTGAAAGACATCACACTTGTTTTTTTCTGCATCCATCCACATGATAAAGAAACAGTACAGGTGAATCTTTATCAAGGAACAGTGCATACTAGAACAAGGGAGACTTCTTCCCTCTGCTGAGTCCATATTGTAGATTATTTCTTTTGACCTGGAAGGCTGGAATAAACTTGCCATTAACAGTTTATATCTTGAATGTCCTTGATCCTTAAGGTCCTTTGTTACCATAATCACAAAAACTCCTGATCCACTATTCCAGTACTGAGGAATCTCCTTTAGGGGACACAGCATACTAAAAGACATCACACTTGTTTTTTTCTACATCCATCCACATGATAAAGAAACAGTACAGGTGAATCTTTATCAAGGAACAGTGCATACTAGAACCAGGGAGACTTCTTCCCTCTGCTGAGTCCATAATGTAGATTATTTCTTTTGACCTGGAAGGCTGGAATGCACTTGACATTGACAGTTTATATCTTGAATGTCCTTGATCCTTAAGGTCCTTTGTTACCATAATCACAAAAACTCCTGATCCACTATTCCAGTACTGAGGAATCTCCTTTAGGGGACACAGCATACTAAAAGACATCACACTTGTTTTTTCTGCATCCATCCACATGATAAAGAAACAGTACAGGTGAATCTTTATCAAGGAACAGTGCATACTAGAACAAGTGAGACTTCTTCCCTCTGCTGAGTCCATATTGTAGATTATTTCTTTTGACCTGGAAGGCTGGAATGCACTTGACATTGACAGTTTATATCTTAAATTTCCTTGATCCTTAAGGTCCTTTGTTACCATAATCACAAAAACTCCTGATCCCCTATTCCAGTACCGTGGAATCTCCTTTAGGGGACACAGCATACTAAAAGACATCACACTTGTTTTTTTCTGCATCCATCCACATGATAAAGAAACAGTACAGGTGAATCTTTATCAAGGAACAGTGCATACTAGAACAAGGGAGACTTCTTTCCTCTGCTGAGTCCATATTGTAGATTATTTCTTTTGACCTGGAAGGCTGGAATGCACTTGACATTGACAGTTTATATCTTGAATGTCCTTGATCCTTAAGGTCCTTTGTTACCATAATCACAAAAACTCCTGATCCACTATTCCAGTACTGAGGAATCTCCTTTAGGGGACACAGCATACTAAAAGACATCACACTTGTTTTTTTCTGCATCCATCCACATGATAAAGAAACAGTACAGGTGAATCTTTATCAAGGAACAGTGCATACTAGAACAAGGGAGACTTCTTCCCTCTGCTGAGTCCATATTGTAGATTATTTCTTTTGACCCGGAAGGCTGGAATGCACTTGACATTGACAGTTTATATCTTGAATGTCCTTGATCCTTAAGGTCCTTTGTTACCATAATCACAAAAACTCCTGATCCACTATTCCAGTACTGAGGAATCTCCTTTAGGGGACACAGCATACTAAAAGACATCACACTTGTTTTTTTCTGCATCCATCCACATGATAAAGAAACAGTACAGGTGAATCTTTATCAAGGAACAGTGCATACTAGAACAAGGGAGACTTCTTCCCTCTGCTGAGTCCATATTGTAGATTATTTCTTTTGACCTGGAAGGCTGGAATGCATTTTCCATTAACATTTTATATCTTAAATGTCCTTGATCCTTAAGGTCCTTTGTTACCATAATCACAAAAACTCCTGATCCACTATTCCAGTACTGTAGAATCTCCTTCAGGGGACACAGCATACTAAAAGACATCACACTTGTTTTTTTCTGCATCCATCCACATGATAAAGAAACAGTACAGGTGAATCTTTATCAAGGAACAGTGCATACTAGAACAAGGGAGACTTCTTCCCTCTGCTGAGTCCATATTGTAGATTATTTCTTTTGACCTGGAAGGCTGGAATGCACTTGCCATTGACAGTTTATCTCCTAAAAATCCTTGATCCTTAAGGTCCTTTGTTACCATAATCACAAAAACTCCTGATCCACTATTCCAGTACTGAGGAATCTCCTTCAGGGGACACAGCATACTAAAAGACATCACACTTGTTTTTTTCTGCATCCATCCACATGATAAAGAAACAGTACAGGTGAATCTTTATCAAGGAACAGTGCATACTAGAACAAGGGAGACTTCTTCCCTCTGCTGAGTCCATATTGTAGATTATTTCTTTTGACCCGGAAGGTAGGAATGCACTTGCCATTAACAGTTTATATCTTAAATGTCCTTGATCCTTAAGGTCCTTTGTTACCATAATCACAAAAACTCCTGATCCACTATTCCAGTACTGAGGAATCTCCTTTAGGGGACACAGCATACTAAAAGACATCACACTTGCTTTTTCTGCATCCATCCACATGATAAAGAAACAGTACAGGTGAATCTTTATCAAAGAACAGTGCATACTAGAACAAGGGAGACTTCTTCCCTCTGCTGAGTCCACATTGAAGATTATTTCTTTTGACCCAGAAGGCTGGAATGCACTTGATATTGACAGTTTATCTCCTAAAAATCCTTGATCCTTAAGGTCCTTTGTTACCATAATCACAAAAACTCCTGATCCACTATTCCAGTACTGAGGAATCTCCTTTAGGGGACACAGCATACTAAAAGACATCACACTTGCTTTTTCTGCATCCATCCACATGATAAAGAAACAGTACAGGTGAATCTTTATCAAGGAACAGTGCATACTAGAACAAGTGGGACTTCTTCCCTCTGCTGAGTCTATATTGAAGATTATTTCTTTTGACCCAGAAGGCAGGAATGCACTTGCCATCCTCTTAATTGTCAGGTTGCTTAGACAACATTAAGATGTCTGTTTATTTTTTCTTGGTCTTTTCTTTCATATTGCGTAATAGAGACTAAGAACTTTGCGAATCCTCTCGATCCACCGCACAAATTAATCTCATTTTGATCCTCAAAAGTATTTACTGTCTTGGGTTTCATATCAATTTCGATATATAAAGTAATTTTATGTTTCTTTTGCTCCTACTTTGTCTGCATCTTTTCCCACTTTTGTGTGGGGTCGATGTTTCTGGCCAGCGTTTTCCATCTACCCATCTTCTTATCCTCCTCTTTCTTCTGATTCTTGTTAGTATGTTGTTTCTTCTTTTCCTCATCTTTTTCTTTTTCCTTCTCCTGCTTCTCATTTCCATTCGCCTTCTCTTCCAGATTCTTGGTATTCGTTTTTTTCTTATTTTGCTCCCTTCCATTCTCCTTCTCTTTCTGCTAACTTTATCTGTATTCCCCGTGCCAATCTAGTATGGGCATCCTCTCTCAAACTGAAGATTCTTTTGCAACCTCATGCTGACTTTTCAGTACAATCTCCTTACACATGCTGCCATCTTATAAGCCTGTTTGTCTCAGGTATTTCAACTCCTAGATGTTCTAGAAGCTCTCTAAGCATGGATTGACAATTGTTTGTCATAAGATGGTACCTTTACAAATTCCACGGTTTATAGAGTTCCGTCATTGCCTCATAGACCTGCCGTGGTGTCAGGTTTTCTAGCTGGTATTCATCCTTTTCAAAGAACTCAAATTCAGGAGATGGTTTTCTGTAAAAGGGCATCAACCATCTATTATTTCCCTTGTCTTTTTCTGTTAACCCTTCAAAGTATCGCTCCCTGGACTCCCATTGGAATTTCACGGTGGTATGCATTATACGCAACGGACGGCACATATGGCGAAACGGGTACAGTAATTTCTTGTCAAGATACCTCTCTTGCACGAAAATTTTGCAGGATCCCGGGTTGTCGTCCTTTTCATCCCATTCTTCATAATTCCTCCGAAGCTTATTTTGAATCTCTAGTGGTGGTTGTGAGAAGGGTAGATTTAAGAAAGGGGAGGATTCTGGTGTTGTTTTTGAGAAGAGTGCCTTTAAGAAAGGGGAGGATTCTGGTGGATTTAAGAAGAGGGGGAATTCAAGTGATGAATGTGAGGAAGAAAAACCAAGTGATGAATGGGAGGAGGAAGAATAAAGTGATGAATTTGAGAAGGAAAAATCTAGTGATGAACGTGAGGAGGAAGAATAAAGTGGTGACTGTGAGGAGGAAGAACCAGGTGATGAATGTGAGGAGGAAGAATCAAGTGATGAATGTGAGGAGGTCTCCTCATCCTTTCCATAAAGCCCCACCAAACGAGCGTTGATTTTATCTTCTCGTCGGAGCTCCTTTTGAAGCCTGTTGACCTCTTTGTTAGTGTTTACAATGCCTTTGCCCAACCTTTCGTCAAGAATCTCTATACGAAAACCTAAACGCTTAATTTCTATTTTCAATCTTGCTATTATCTCCTCTTGTTCCTTTTGACGATTAGGGTCAGTCGTCTTCTTCGCCTGCTCTTCCTCCTGACTCCTTTCATTCTGCTTGTGATACTCCTCCTCCCTTTCATTCCTATCTTTCAGAAACTCTTCCCACCTTTGTGTATCAAAACTTATTCTAATAATAACAGGGCAGAGTAAATAATCAAGGTTATCAAATACGGCCAAGAATCTAAGAATTTGATTGAGAAAGTGGCCCAAGTAGCACTTGCCACAATCGAACTTTAAACGGAACACTTGGATGGGCATTATTGGGTTATTGTGATGGTCCACCATAAGCGAGTCACATTGAAGGTAACTTGGGTATTTTTCTCTATCCCATGGGAGAGTGCCATTGTTTATATGATCAACGATTTCTTGTTCAATGAAGGTTCCGTTGAGTGGATGCCCTGTTCTGATCTTTTTTGGAGAGATTTTTGATGTTCTGCCAATACTCTCCGAATTGTTTACGTTTTCCATTAATAGTTGTATATCCTTTTTTATCCTCTCGCTTTTTCTATTCTCTTCCTTGTCCTTGTTTAATTTTTCTTTATTTTTTCTCTTCCCCTTCTCCCCCTTATTCCTCTGATTATTGGTATTCTGTTTTTCCTCCTTTCCATTCTTCTTCTCCTTCTGATCCTTGCTATTCTTGGTCATCTTATTTTCCTTCTTTCCATAAAGAGCTATCAAACTAGCGTTGATTTCTTGTTTTCGTAGAAGCTCCTTTTCAAGTCTGTCAATTTCCTTTTTATTCTCTATATTTCTTCTTACAATCTTGTTTTTAAATCTCCTTATACAGTCCTTTAAACGCATCTTTTCTCTCTCCAATTCTTCTATTTCCTTGTTTAGTTCTTCTTCACGATTTGGGGTAATTATCTTCTTTTCCTCCTCTTGCCTCTGATTTTTTTCATTATATTTTTTCTTCTTCTTCTCCTCCTTTTCATTGTCCTTCTCCTGCTTCCCCATTCCATCCTCCTTCTTCTTCTCCTCCTCTCTTCCATTCTCCTTCTCTTTATGATTATGCTGATGGACAAGCTCCTTTTCCATTTTTTCAATTTTCTTTTTCTTTTTCTTGTTCTTCTCCTCCTTTTCATTGTCCTTCTCCTGCTTCCCCATTCCATCCTCCTTCTTCTTCTCCTCCTTTTCCCTTTCCTTCTCCTGCTTCCCCATTCCATCCTCCTTCTTCTTCTCCTCCTTTTCCCTTTCCTTCTCCTGCTTCCCCATTCCATCCTCCTTCTTCTTCTCCTCCTTTTCCCTTTCCTTCTCCTGCTTCCCCATTCCATCCTCCTTCTTCTTCTCCTCCTCTCTTCCATTCTCCTTCTCTTTATGATTATGCTGATGGACAAGCTCCTTTTCCATTTTTTCAATTTTCTTTTTCTTTTTCTTGTTCTTCTCCTCCTTTTCATTGTCCTTCTCCTGCTTCCTCATTCCATCCTCCTTCTTCTTCTCCTCCTTTTCCCTTTCCTTCTCCTGCTTCCCCATTCCATCCTCCTTCTTCTTCTCCTCCTTTTCCCTTTCCTTCTCCTGCTTCCCCATTCCATCCTCCTTCTTCTTCTCCTCCTTTTCCCTTTCCTTCTCCTGCTTCCCCATTCCATCCTCCTTCTTCTTCTCCTCCTCTCTTCCATTCTCCTTCTCTTTATGATTATGCTGATGGACAAGCTCCTTTTCCTTTTTTTCAATTTTCTTTTTCTTTTTCTTGTTCTTCTCCTCCTTTTCATTGTCCTTCTCCTGCTTCCCCATTCCATCCTCCTTCTTCTTCTCCTCCTTTTCCCTTTCCTTCTCCTGCTTCCCCATTCCATCCTCCTTCTTCTTCTCCTCCTTTTCCCTTTCCTTCTCCTGCTTCCCCATTCCATCCTCCTTCTTCTTCTCCTCCTTTTCCCTTTCCTTCTCCTGCTTCCCCATTCCATCCTCCTTCTTCTTCTCCTCCTCTCTTCCATTCTCCTTCTCTTTATGATTATGCTGATGGACAAGCTCCTTTTCCATTTTTTCAATTTTCTTTTTCTTTTTCTTGTTCTTCTCCTCCTTTTCATTGTCCTTCTCCTGCTTCCCCATTCCATCCTCCTTCTTCTTCTCCTCCTTTTCCCTTTCCTTCTCCTGCTTCCCCATTCCATCCTCCTTCTTCTTCTCCTCCTTTTCCCTTTCCTTCTCCTGCTTCCCCATTCCATCCTCCTTCTTCTTCTCCTCCTCTCTTCCATTCTCCTTCTCTTTATGATTATGCTGATGGACAAGCTCCTTTTCCATTTTTTCAATTTTCTTTTTCTTTTTCTTGTTCTTCTCCTCCTTTTCATTGTCCTTCTCCTGCTTCCTCATTCCATCCTCCTTCTTCTTCTCCTCCTTTTCCCTTTCCTTCTCCTGCTTCCCCATTCCATCCTCCTTCTTCTTCTCCTCCTTTTCCCTTTCCTTCTCCTGCTTCCCCATTCCATCCTCCTTCTTCTTCTCCTCCTTTTCCCTTTCCTTCTCCTGCTTCCCCATTCCATCCTCCTTCTTCTTCTCCTCCTCTCTTCCATTCTCCTTCTCTTTATGATTATGCTGATGGACAAGCTCCTTTTCCATTTTTTCAATTTTCTTTTTCTTTTTCTTGTTCTTCTCCTCCTTTTCATTGTCCTTCTCCTGCTTCCCCATTCCATCCTCCTTCTTCTTCTCCTCCTCTCTTCCATTCTCCTTTTTCTGAGTATGATGGCGTAGACGCTCCTTTACTAGTTTTTCTATTTTCTTTTTATAACCTCTATATTTTTTGACGACCAGGTTTTCAAGTCTACTCATAGGCCTACACTCTCTCTTCACTTCTTTTATTTCATTATTTTTTGTCTTCTTCTCCTCCTCCTTTCTCCTTACGTCGACTTGGTTGTTTCTCTCTTCACAAAGACAATGTGTGTATTCATAGCAATTAAAGTCTCCATCTACTTTCTCCTTTATTTGCTCTTCGTAACTCATTAAGCGTCGTATGTTTTGGTCGTTGTCATTAGGACCTAGAGCATCCATCGTATTGATAGAAGCGATGTCATAGATATAACAAATATTTTCCGAGAATTCTCTCTTCTTCTTCTTCTTCTTCTCCTCCTTTTCCCTTTCCTTCTCATGCTTCGCCCTTCCATCCTCCTCCTTTTTCTTCTTCTCCTCTCTTCCATTCTCCTTTTTCTGAGTATGATGGCGTAGACGCTCCTTTACTAGTTTTTCTATTTTCTTTTTATAACCTCTATATTTTTTGACGACCAGGTTTTCAAGTCTACTCATAGGCCTACACTCCTTTAGATGCGTCTTTTCTC
This sequence comes from Palaemon carinicauda, assembly GCF_036898095.1. Taxonomy (NCBI): domain Eukaryota; kingdom Metazoa; phylum Arthropoda; class Malacostraca; order Decapoda; family Palaemonidae; genus Palaemon; species Palaemon carinicauda. Next base: position 83,427,494 of record NC_090753.1, read on the forward strand.
TCTTCACTTCTTTTATTTCATTATTTTTTGTCTTCTTCTCCTCCTCCTTTCTCCTTACGTCGACTTGGTTGTTTCTCTCTTCACAAAGACAATGGGTGTATTCATAGTAATTAAAGTCTCCATCTACTTTCTCCTTTATTTGCTCTTCGTAACTCATTAAGCGTCGTATGTTTTGTTCGTTGTTAGAAGCGACGTCAAAGATATAAAAAATTTTTTCCGAGAATTCTCTCGGCCACACACTTAATAAAAATACACTGTATCTAGTAATTGCCATTTTTAACGGTATAGAGTAATGCATTCAGTTATCCTTATTTTTATTTAATTCAATTCTGTCATCAGATTCCAAAACAGACTTCATGATCTGAAAAAGGATTCAAAGCACTCTCAGATCCGGATTCGACTCCGAGGTGAAACTCATCCGTAGAAATGCTGAATGAATTCCTGACAAGGCTCTGAAAGATCCTCCGCCTCTCTGCAAAGACAGTAAATACTTCGCTAGGAATAATAAGAATACGAAGATGAAGAAGAAGAGGAGAATTCCATAACAGACTTCACGATTCGAAATAGTGTTCAAAACACTCTCGGATCCGGGTTCGACTCCAAGGAGTCACTCATCGTCAGTAGAAATGCTGAATGCATTCCTGACAAGGCTCTGAATGATCCTCCGTCTTTCTGCAAAGACATTAAAAGCTTCGCTAGGAATCTTCAAAGTGACTCTGACGGGAAAGAGACCTTTGACGCTGAAGCAGACTGTTTTCTTCCAAGATTTCATTTTTTCATCCTCCGTTCATTTTGACTCGATTCATGATAATTCTTTCCTATTCTAGTCTCTCTCTCTCTCTCTCTCTCTCTCTCTCTCTCTCTCTCTCTCTCTCTCTCTCTCTCTCTCAAATGAACGGAGAATAAACAAATGAAATCTTGGAAGAGAACAGCCTGCTTCAGCGTCAAAGTTCTCTTTCCCGTCAGAGCTTTTACTGTCTTCGCAGAAACGAAGGATGTTTCAGAGCCTTGTCAGGAATGCATTCGGCATTTCTACTGACGTCAATAGGCTGATGGGGAATTCTCAATAGGCCGAACCATTGTGAAACTGTCAAATCATTAAGAAAAGAGATTTATAAACATTGAATTATCAGCAGACGGAGAGATTTACTGTGGGGGATTATTTAAGCCCACATCGTACAGGAAGGTATGGAAAAAGGAGAGCCTTGGGCTAGAAGTAAACACCATGTTTTTCTTAAAACCTCTGGTTTTATTAGAACAACTAAACTCTTCAGTAAACATAATGAGACTTACATTAAGCAAAATAGTTATAAAATTCACACTCATAAATATGATGACTAGTAAATATCAAATACTAAATTAATTGTACTTCAATATACACTTCAAGTAAGAGAAACAGAATTAAATATATAACCAAGAAACTAACAAAAAAAACATTGGAACATGAGTTAAAAAAGAAAATGGTAGTGCTATTTCAGACACACTATAAGGAATCTCCTTTCAAGTGAATAAGCAGAAAACACCTTTCTAAAGTCAACATCCTCCCGGCAATAGGGGACGAAGCCACCTATTAAAGAGCACAACTTAGACCTTATCTAAATTATACATGGCAGAAAAACACACAAAAATTAGTAATGTAGTTTTACAAAATAAACACATAAAGCTTTGCTTGACATGCACAACTGCATGACTTACAGTGACTATTATAAATCTAACTTAGTAGGAGGCTTAATTACTCTACCAGACTTAGACTTTGGAAATACATCCTCATCACTAACAGTATGGATAGGCATTTGAGGATTATCACATACATCTCTCTCAAAATCATCACAGGATGCATCAGTAGTAATCAAATCTTCAGATCTACCTACTTCAAGATTATACAATCTTTGAATGGGTCTAGTCATTTCTCCCTTTTTAGTTTTGAGCCTTACACTTCTTACAAGTCCATCTCTACCTTTAAAAACATCTACAATAACCCCAAGAGGCCACTTCAATCTAGGAAGGTTATCCTCCTTTATCAACACAAGGTCACCCTTAGACAAATCACATTTTTTATTGAATCCTTTAACAACTTGAGGCAAATTGGTTATATAATTGTTACTCCAAATTTTCCAAAAATGTTCTAGGTTCTTGTTTCTTAAAACTTCTCTTTCATTCAAGTCCCTGGAAGTCACCTTACATGGCTCAACATTTATTAAGGATTTACAATGTGGGGCTCTTCCTAGGATAAAATGTGAAGGAGTGAGATAATGAATGGAATCAAGTTCATCACTCACATAGGTCAATGGTCTGGAATTAATACAGGACTCTATTTCTACTAGTATAGTTTCTAATTCACTCTTACTTACATAGTTCAGATTCAGTGTCTTTCTCAAGGCAAGCTTAACTGACCTAATGAGTCTCTCCCACCAGCCCCCCCACCAGGGAGCACGAGGGGCAATAAAGTTCCATTTGGGAGCCAAGTGGCCATACAGCCTTTGTACTTCATACCTAGCAGCTACAAAAGTCTTTGCATTATCTGAATATATAACACTAGGTAAACTTCTCCTGGCAACAAATCTTCTTATAGCCAATAAGCAGTCAGGCAAGGATAAAGATTCTGTAAGCTCTAGGTGTACAGCTCTTACAACACCACAAGTGAACAACAATACATAAAATTTCTTACTAGGACAATCAGCACAAAAGAGGGGGCCTGCATAATCTAAGCCTGTTACATCAAAGGGTGGAGAAGCCCTTATTCTTTCTTTAGGTAATGGAGCCACAGGCTGACTACAAGGTTTTGAATCATGCCAACGGCAACTTAAACATTCCTTTATTACTGTCTTAGCTAATCTCCTCATTCCTATAATCCAAAAGTTATTTCGTAGGGATGAAATTACGGTATCCACACCTGCATGCTTTAAAAACCTGTGCTGAAATCTGATCAACAGTTTAGCCAATTGACCCTTTGGAATTATAACAGGATGTTTAGTGTCATATTCCAAGTTAGAAAACTCAAGACGTCCCCTAATTCTTATTAAGCCTTTATCATCTAGAAAGGGGTCAAGATTTCTTAATTTAGACCATTGAGGGATAGCCTTTTTACCCAAAAGTACCTTTATTTCTGCAGAAAACATTTCTCTTTGGATGCAGTAAATCAACTTCAACTTAGCAAAATCGATCTCTTCAGTAATGAGAGGGCCTGCCACTTTGTTATTACTATTTCTACAATTTGTGATAAATCTTAAGACATAAGCTGTAACTCTCAACACCTTGCTTAATTTACTGTATCGATCTAAATCTATCAACGGGTTGTCTGGCATGCCTTGTACATTAAGACAGACAGCAGTACTTTCTATGCCTATTTCATCTTTATACTTAACTGGGTTACCTTCCCTTTCCTGGTATTGGGATTCTTTTAACATACTAGGCCCATAGAGCCACATAGTACTATCCACAAGCTTGTCTGCCAACAGACCTCGTGTTATCAGGTCAGCTGGATTGTCCTTACTTACACAATGTTGCCAGCAACTTGGAGGTGTTAACTCTCTGATTTCCTTTACCCGATTAGCTACAAATAGGTCCTTCTTACTAACATCTCTTTGAATCCATGACAGAGCAATGGTAGAATCTGTCCAACACCTAACTCTAACACAGTTATCTAGGTTAAGGGTATTCTTCACAAAGTTGACTAATCGTGAACACAAAAGACATCCCATGAGTTCTAACCTCGGCAATGTAATTGTCTTTATGGGAGCAACTCTTGACTTAGAGGACACTAATGACACCTTGTATGAGCCGTTCTCCACAGGCACTCGCAGGTACACACAAGCCCCATAGCCCTTTTCAGAGGCATCACCAAACCCATGTAGTTCCATATGACTAAGCTTCCCCCAGGCCTTTGGTGAAAAATAACATCTATCTATCTGATAATTCTTAAAATGCTCACTACTAAGGAGCCATCTTTGAAACTTTAGCTTCAACTCTGATGGCATTTCTTGATCCCAAGTCAAACCCAGTTTCCAGAGTTCCTGAAAAAGTATCTTGCCATACATAACATATGGACTGATTAACCCTAAAGGGTCAAAAATCTTGGCTATCACACTAAGGATACTTCGCTTAGTACAGACTACTTCTACAAAGGAATCTGAGTTTATGCCATCAAAGGAGAAACTGTCCAGTGAGTTACACCACTTCAGGCCTAATACAGTATTGGGTTCATCAGAATTTATAAAGGGTACCTTGTCACATAACTGAGAAGTAATTAGCAAACTATTTGATACAAGTTTTGTAAGGTCCATACTAGCATCAGCTAAAATGCTACGGGCTTCACAAAATTTATCAGCTGCTTCTACAGCAGAATCCGCACCACTCAACCAATTGTCTGTATACATGTTAGCCTTCAAATCTTGCACTACACTAGTTGGGGGATACTTATCCAAATGATGTTTGATTGTGGCATTTAACAGAAATGGGCTCGCTGTGTTACCAAAGGGTACACGTGTGAATCTCATGTGCCGTATTGTACCATCATCTCTTGGCCACAAAAATCTATGAACATCTCTGTCTTTCTCTTGTACACTAATTTGCAAAAAGGCCTTTCTTATATCAGCTGTAACAGCAATGGGCCAACGACGAAAACGAATGAGTACCTCAACCAAGTCAGGGTTGAGTGATGGGCCTGAGGACAAACAGTCATTCAATGATACACCATTGTAACAAGAGGCAGAGGCATCAAACACAGGTCTTATCTTAGTACTTGAACTACTTAATTTAACTACTGGACGATGAGGCATATAGTACACAGGATTCACACCTGAAATTTCCTGCCTTGGTACCTCTTCTATTATGTGATCTGACTCATAACTATCAAACACTTTTTGATATTCTTTCTTAAGCTCCTTATCGTGTTCTAACTTAACCATTAGCCTACCTAACCTTTTATGGGCTATGGCAACATTATTTAAAAGCCTTTCCTTAGCAGAATCATCCTTCCATGGCAGTGCAACCTCATAGCGACCATTCACAAACTTCACAGTACTCTCAAATTCTTTGAAAACTTTGGTTTCACTATAACTTTCAACAAATTCCCTAGGCTTAACCCCTACAGTTTCCAAATCCCAAAAATTACACAAATCTGAATCTGAAACAGAGGAGATACACAATAATTGTGGTACAGAGTAGGTACAAGAGTCATTGGTTTTATACAGCCTGCCACTCAAGACATAACCAAAGAGAGACTTCATGGCTACGACATGGTTAATTTGGAAGGCATCTACAGGAGAAATCAGTGTCCAGTAGAAATCTAGACCAATCAGTATATCAATCTCAATGGGAGAATCATGGTGGTAATCATCAGCTAATACAACATGAGAGAAAGAGTTAAGCACTGAATCTGGTACAATAGGCCTAACCAAGGGTTGACATATTCTGGGAATCTCCGCAGCAATAATACGTACCACTTTCTTGTCAGAGTCCCACAACTTTAACTCATAAACATTTCTGTGTTCATTTTTTCCACTGCTATGACCACCAAAACTAGAGTATGGCATAGGTGCACTAGTGATCCATTGTGGTTTACACTTCTTCACAAATTTGCTACTAATATAAGACCTGTCTGCACCATTATCAAACATTACCTGAGCAGTGACAACAGTACCATCACTACCACTCACCTGAACTTTGGCAGTTTGTAAAATGGTACAGTTACCACCTTGCCCTGTTAGAAGTGCCACATCGCCAGGCTTGTCACTGCCAATAGCACCTTCCTTTGCTTCACTTTCCTCCTTCTTAAGGTTCATTTCCAGCCTAACGCCACACATTAAGGTAGAATGGGCACCGTTACACTTTGTACACCTTGTACGAGCTTTACAGTCTCTTGACATGTGTCCACTCTTCAAACACTTGAAACATAGGCCTAAACTTCTTATTTTTTCACCTCGCTCCTTTCCACTCAATTCTAGCACACCATAACAGTTTTCCGATTTGTGCTTCTTGGCACAGAAGCTGCACATTGTGTTTTCTTGCTTGGACGAAGCATGAAGGGCTGCGGCTGAATACACCTTGTCTTTAGAACTCTTATTTTCAATTTTCTTTACTTCAATACTACTCTTTCCCTTAAAAGCTTCAGACCTTTCTAATCTTGAAATTTCCTTGTCTAAGAATGTCAATAACCAATCTAAATCACTCTCATGTCCATCACCATCCCTGGCCCACTCTAGCCGCAGTTCACTTGGCAAACGGGAGAGGATGATAGGTGTAAGAAACACTTCACATTGTTTTCCTGTGATGCCTAGCGCCTCCAAACTGCGGATGTGTATTAGAATGTCATCTCGTAATTTCCACAGCTGTGCCACACCCTTGGGTCCGCTGACATTAATGTTGACCTCACCATTTAACAATGCCTGGACATGAGCAAAAATAATCCTTTCTGGCTTGTGGTAGCGTTCCTTCAGTAGTTTGCAGGCAACCTGGTAATTAGCACTGGTATGAGCTAGTCCCTTCACTACATTCCTGGCATCTCCCTCCAGCAAAGACAGCAAATAAGTGAACTTACTAATCACTGGAAGGTCTGTTGCATCGATGTGGGAATTATATTGATCCCAGAAGGACTGCCATTGGGTCACTTCACCACTAAACTTCGGTAGCTCCAGCTTGGGTAACTTGACATTGGTGATATCGGACTGTCCACTTATACTGCCAGCTTTAGAACCAGGACACGCTGCTGCTGCTAACTTCCTTATCTGGTCTTCAGCTTGTATCCTAGGCTGCACACTTATTGTTCTAAACTCATGGGCTTCATCCAAAAGTTGTTCTAGTTCTTCTTCAGCTACCTCAACTTCTAATGCTTCTTGGACTTCATCCAACTTAGCTAGTCTCTGGTTGTATTCCTTGATAGCATACTCAAATTGACTAATAGTTGTGGTGGAAGACTCCAAAAGGTCACTCAGTGCCTTGGAAGCTCTTGTCACCCACCCTCTACATGTAGTCCTAGTCTTCTTTAACTTCTCCATTATCTTCACTGCACAACTTACTTTCTTAGAGGGAGTGTTCCCTGGTCTGGGCACCAAAATGTGGGGGATTATTTAAGCCCACATCGTACAGGAAGGTATGGAAAAAGGAGAGCCTTGGGCTAGAAGTAAACACCATGTTTTTCTTAAAACCTCTGGTTTTATTAGAACAACTAAACTCTTCAGTAAACATAATGAGACTTACATTAAGCAAAATAGTTATAAAATTCACACTCATAAATATGATGACTAGTAAATATCAAATACTAAATTAATTGTACTTCAATATACACTTCAAGTAAGAGAAACAGAATTAAATATATAACCAAGAAACTAACAAAAAAAACATTGGAACATGAGTTATAAAAGAAAATGGTAGTGCTATTTCAGACACACTATAAGGAATCTCCTTTCAAGTGAATAAGCAGAAAACACCTTTCTAAAGTCAACATCTACTGCATTGTCGGGAGGGGTTAAATTTGGCTAGTTTTCTGTTGGCGACTAACTCTAAAGTCAACCAACTTTTCAAATTGGGTCCGTAATTATTCAGTTTACGTGTCTATATACATATATATATATATATATATATATATATATATATATATATATATATATATATATATATATATATATATATATATATATATATATATATATATCTGGAAAAATAGAGGCCATTTTGGTGTATTCATATACATCGTACGTCTGGTAGCGTTGAATGGCAACTGCGTCAGCTAGGTTGACGTGCCACAATTGTCCTATTTCGCAAAGGAATTTCAACGATATTATTATTGCAGACATCGCTAAACACTTTCATTGTTGTACTGAATTTCTAATTAGCTTTATTCTTAAACCCTTGATCTGTCATTAGTTTTTTGATGAGTTAAATTGGTCATTTTAATTATGTAGGCTACATATTTGAATATGGCAACACGTTATCTATATATGTTGCATACATATCATCATCATCCGGTACTAGTCTACTGCAGAACAAAGGCCTCAGTCCTGTTCTTCCACTTGCGGTTTGCTTATGGTCTCCTTGTGCCAATCCACGCCAGTAAACTTCCGTAGTTCGTCCATCCATCGTTTTCGCTTCCTCTTCCTGCTTCTTTTATATATATATATATATATATATATATATATATATATATATATATATATATATATATATATATATATATATATATATATATATATATATATATATATATATATATATATATATATATATATATATACAGGAAGGTTGGGGCATCTGGAACGCCGTAGATTTAATATAAATAGGATGGAGAAAGGCCAGCGTAGCATCATACATTTATTTTCCGAATTTTCGAGACTTTGGGTCTCATCATCAGGGCTTAAAATATACAAAATATACAAATTAAAAAAAGACTCAGTATTAATGTTAATATAAATAGAACAACGTAAAAGTTAAATCATTTAAAAAATTGAACTAATAAAATATATATATATATATATATATATATATATATATATATATATATATATATATATATATATAAAATTAAAAAGTGAAGAATGCTCAAGTTAGTACCTATCTCTATGGAGCTAAAAAACCGAGTGACGTGTTCTGGTTTGGAAAGGAGGACGTCAACTATGTTATATATAGAACTGTGGAAGAAGTCTGACCATTTAATGAAGGCACAAGCTGTTTGATTGTCAACGACTCCAAAACAGAGAGAGAATAGTCATTGGGCGCTTGGGTGACAATGCGAAAATCCTTATATGAGAATGCTGTTTTACATTTGTTACAATGTTCTCGTATGTTAGAAAATTCTTTGGTTTTTAAAGTACATCCCGTACGGTGACTGACTCCGAGATGAGAGTCGATTCTGACTGAGCAATCTCTTGGAGGCCCCACGTATTTCCCGATCTTACATTTCGGGCAAGTAAAGCAATATACCACCAAAGACCACATCAAAGCCGGAAGTTTATCTTTGTGGGAGAACAAAGAACCCAGGGTTTTAGGATTTTTTTTTTCTATCAACTTAAGGTTCACAGCCGGAAAAGTTTTCTGAATGACTTTCTGTATTTGCACCTTAAATGTGTTAGACTGAATTAGAGGTAGCCTACAGAGGCATACATTAATCATTTAGGCACGTTCGGTACAAGTGGACGTGGTCGAAATTTATCATTTAAAAAGTTATTTACATATTTGAAGAATAAGGCTGGAGGATACGAATTGTTTTTAAAGAACTGAAGTAAAAACTGGATTTCGCTATGGAAGTTATGCCAGTTGGAGGATAACGTATAAGCACGGTGTAACAGTGTGGAAATACTATTTAATTTAAATATCATGGAACAACTGCTATAGAAGTTGGTACCTTGACCTGTAAACCTCTTTTTTCTAAAGACGCTTGTATTAAAACCATTTTCTGTCCTTGTAATTAAAACATCTAAAAAAGCAAGT
>NC_090753.1:83441916-83449416 GCF_036898095.1 Palaemon carinicauda
ATTCTGAAGTTTTATATTTTCATTTTATATTTCTCAGGAAGAAATGCTTAACCTTTACATCTTATACCGTCTATCATATAGAGAGAGTTATGAGGTCTTTTGACTGGCCGGACAGTACTACATTGGATCCTTCTCTCTGGTTACAGTTCATTTTCCCTTTGCCTACACATTCACACACCGAATAGTCTGGGCCTATTCGTTGTATATTCTCCTCTGTCTTCATACACCTGACAACAATGAGATTACCAAACATTTTTCTTAATGCACTGTAATTGTTCAGTGGCCACTTTCCTCTTGTTAAGAGTAGAAGAGACTCTTTAGCTATGGTAAGCAGCTCTTCTAGGAGGACACTCCAAAATGAAACCATTGTTCTCTAATCTTGGTTAGTACCATAACCTCTGTATTCCACTGTCTTGGGTTAAAGTTCTCTTGCTTGAGGGTACACTCGGGCACGCTGTTCTATCTTATATCTTATTTCTCTTCCTCTTGTTTTGTTAAAGTTTTCATAAATTATAAAATGATATTTATTCTAATATTGTTGCTCTTCTTAAGATATTTTATTTTTCCTTATTTCCTTTTCTCACTGAGCTATTTTCCCTGTTGGAGCCCCTGGGCTTATAGCATCCTGCTTTTCCAACTAGGGTAATAATAATAATAATAATAATAATAATAATAATAATAATAATAATAATAAATATATATTTACAACTAGAGCGGTAATCAGTGGAGACCAGACCTACGCCACAATGGCTTATTTCTTGACCTTTTGCTCGACCTTGACCTTGACCTTTGTCTTTAACATGTATTAATTGGCGTGGAGTTTCATCCACTCAAATATGATCCAAGTTTGAAGTATCTGTGACAACGATGTCCAAACTTATGGCTGATTACGTGAATTTGACATTTTGCTTGACCGTGACCTTGACCTTTGATCTCGACCTCCAAAATTTAACAATTCCAAGCTTTTTACATAACATTTAATCCATAAAAATTCTATTACTCTGTGAATAAATTTGTAGCCAGGAAGCTGTTCATAAACAAACACACGCACAAACAAGGGCGCAAACATAACCTAGTTCCAACTTCATTGGCGGAGGTAATTACATGTTTACGTTGATATTAATATTATATGGAAGAAAAGTTTAAATCTATATGTCCCATTCAGAGTATATTTATTCAATCAGAGATAAACTTGATACGTCCACTCATAGAAGGTTTAAGTAGCTAGAGATAGCTCAAAACATATTTGTCTCAATTGGGAAGTTAACATATATGTATATATATATATATATATATATACATATGTATAATATATATATGTACATATGTATAATATATATATATATATATATATAGATAGATAGATAGATATATATATATATATATATATATGTATATATATATGTATATATATATGTATATATATATATATATTTGTGTATATATAAATACATATGTATATGTATATATATATATATATATATATATATCCAAAAACTGAATGACCAAGATATGAGCTGGAAAACATATTCCCTCTTCAGAGAAGATTCAAATTAAATAAAGATATCATCAAATATGTGTGATCCATATCAGCAAACTTTTGGGTAGCGAGAGATATGTGAAAAGTTTCATGAAGCCAGAAACAAGTGGAAATAAGTATGGCCTACTTTTAAAAGTGTTAAGTAGCGGGAAAGGCCTTCTGATATATCTGCCATGTTTAGGGAAGTTTAAATTAGATAGCTTATATATGACATATCTATTTTGACGTTGTTACTATTTTTAGAATGATCTATTGTTAATTTGTTCTTATCATTTATCTATACTTCCTATTTCAAGTATTCACCACGTAAGTACATATACTGTATATATATATATATATATATATAAATATATATATATATATATATATATACTGTTTATATATATGTATCAATATATACAGTATATATGTATATACTGTATATATATATATATATATATACTCACACACACACACACACACATATATATATATATATATATATACTCACATACATATACATATATATATGCATACATATATACATATATATATATATATATATATGAATATATGTATGCATATATATATGTATATGTATGTAAGTATATATATATATATATGTGTGTGTGTGTGTGTATGCATATATATATATATGTGTGTGTGTGTGTGAGTATATATATATATATATATACTGTATATATTAATATATATATATATACAAACAGTATATATATATATATATATATGTATATTTATATATATAAACAGTGTATATATATATATATATATATATGTATGTATGTATGTATATATTTCAGACATCAGAATATGAGAAAAATCGTCACAAATATCATTTAAAATATGTAATTCATTATCAAACTTTTATTTCAATAAGATTAATATTTATCAAAATTATCTCATTATATTTCATCACATAAGAAAAACACATTATCTCTCCGAATCTAATCTGGTGCTCGTCCTCCACCTCCTCATCATCATTATTATCACCATCATCATGATCATCATCATCCTCATCTCCCACTTCGCCCTAATGTGGAAGCCGAGTCTCCTCCGGTAAATGGGAGACATCGGCGAAGGATATCTGAGAAGGACCCTCGAATCCCTCCTCTAAGGAAGGAAATAATCCTCGAGGACTTGTCTCGCCAATTGAGCTTCTTCCTCGGGAGCCGAGGACCGATCCCTCCTCGTCGGCTCTGAGACGTTGTGTTGTCTTTTTCTGTTCGTCTCTTCTTCTTGTCTTTTTCTGTCGTCTCTTCTTCTTGTCTTTTTCTGTTCGTCTCTTCTTCTTTTTCTTATTATTCACTTCTAATCTTTTTCTGTTATTCTCTTTCAGTCTTCTCTGTTATTGTCTTCTTGTTAACTTTTTTTTTTTTAGTCTTCTTATCTTTTCTGTTATTCTCTTTCAGTCTTTTCTGATATTCTATGTCTTTTTCTGTTATTCTCTTCTTCTTGTCTTTCTCTGTTAGTCTCTTCCTGTCTTTTCTGCCAGTCTCTTGCCTTTTCCTTTTATTTCCTTGTGTTTTTCTGTTATTCTATTCTTGTCTTTTTCTGTTATTCTATTCTTGTCTTTTTCTGTTATTCTATTCTTGTCTTTTCTCTTCTTCTTGTCTTTTTCTGTTAGTCTCTTCCTGTCTTTTCTGTCAGTCTCTTGCCTTTTCCTTTTATTTCCTTGTCTTTTCCTGTTATTTGTCTAGGAGTCACATAGAGGCCGGTTCTGGCACTTAAGAGCATATAGATCTTCTCTTCATAAAATGATTGTATGATGTCTAGGGATGATTTCTAGCTTGGGTACGTATTTCTAGCATGGAGAGATTTTCTTCAAGATGGCCGCCAAGATGGCCGCCAAAATGGCCGCCAAGATGGCCACCAAGATGGCCGCCGGTCCCAATCAGAAAACTGTCTATATCTGGAGAACAGATGCTTCTAGGTGAAAAACACTTTTCTACACCTGAACAACGCAGTTTGTGCACTTTATCTGCGCAAATTGTGCAAATGTAAGAATATAAAATGTAGTGAGGGCCACCCATACTAGGTTAGTTTGCTGCGAGCGATCAGAATAAAACACCCCACCATCACCAATTCGTAGTGGCCAGCGTCATGATTAAAACTGTCCAGATGTGACTAAGAAAATTTCTGAGGCCTTTGTAATGCAGTGGACTATAAACAACAGCATTCATGGTTGACTATAATATATATATATATATATATATATACATATATATATATATATATTGTATGCATATATATATATATATATATATACATATTGTATACATATATATATATACATATAAATATATATAAATAAATATATATATATATATATATATGTGTGTGTGTGTGTGTGTACATACATATATATGTATATACATAAATATATACATATATATACATATATATATATATATATATATAGATATATATATATATATATATATCTATATATATATATATATATATGTGTGTGTGTGTGTGTGTGTGTTCGTGTGGGTGTGGGTGTTTTCTTAAAAGGTTTTTCTCTGAATCCTGAGCATTTATCCACAACTTGGTCTTCTGTGTAAAGTGTGGTTGGATAAAAGGGGATGGTAGGCAGAATCCGGAATCCTTTGGTGGGAGGAAATTGGAATCCTGGAATATCCGTTGGAATAAAGAAAAAAAAAGAATAGAAACCAGGAATGGAAATTCTTTTTCGTCATTTAATTTCAAATTTATTTGTGATTTTCTTTCTATCTTCTCTTTCTATTTTTTTGAGTTGCTGAAGTAGAGTAATAATAGATTTGTCTAACTTTAGTTTAAGTTAAAGTAAATAATCACAGAGAGTACTTTAACCAATTTGGAATTGTAACATAGTGACGGGAAAGTTGATTTATAAATAAACAAAATAATAAAAAATCATAGTATAAAATAAAAAAGGATTCTTAAGAAAGATAATGATTTATTAATTTAGTATGATTGAAAAGTTGGAAGACCCAGGCCTACATGGCTGAGAACTATGAAGCGTGAAGTAGGAGATGATGAATGCAGAATTATTGATTTAAAAGCTCAAGACAGAGACGACTGGCGAAATCTAACTGAGGCCCTTTGCGTCAATAGGCGTGGGAGATGATGATGATGTTTCTTTGCGGTCTTCCTCTTATTTACTTTATTTTCTAACTTTATATTGTTTCTCAAGCTTTAATTAGCATTTTCCTTTTAGGAGGCCTCAGGCTGTAGCATATTACTTTTTCAGTTACGGTCACATCTTGGAAGATGATAAAAAGACGAACAAATACTATTAGATTAATAATAATAATAATAATAATAATAATAATAATAATAATAATAATAATTATTATTATTATCATTATTATCATTATTAAAATATGATTAATAACGCAATTATTATCATTATAATTAATATGATATGATAAAAACAACAGCAACAACAACAACAACAATATTTAATAATAATAACTATTATAATAATATGATTAATAACGCTATGATTATCATTATAATTAATCTGTTATGATTAATAAAAACAACAACAACAACAACAACAATAATAATAATAATAATAATAATAATACTAATAATAATAATAATAATAATAAGAGGATTAATGATTCTATTATTAGTATTATAATTAGTATTGTTATTACCAATAAAACAAACAACAACAACAGCAATAATAATAATAATAATAATAATAATAATAATAATAATAATAATAATAATAATAATAATCAAACCAAAGCCACTACTAAATATATAAATAAGCACAAACTTTTCCATCGAGAAAAAAAAAATATTGGTCAACGGTATTTAATTTTGCAGAGGACTTTGACTCACCCTATTCCTCTGAGGGACCAAAGGAAAGATTTTCTTAAGACGTAAGTAACAGGTTTGAAGTCTTTAATTAGGAAGATGACACCTGGATCCCTTTGAACCGGAGGCTGGAAGCTGATCTCTATTCGTCGGGAGATGAGATCGAATCTCTCCCAGTTCGGACGAGACAGAATCTCATTTACCTAAGATGACCGGGACTCGACCTCACATATTGGAGGAAGGGACCCGCTTGGGTCATCAGCCACTTTCCTTCAGGGGATGCGACAGGGAGTCCTTCCATTCAAAAGAGCTGACGCATCATTTCTTGAATTAAGGAGTCGATGGTTTTTGTATTTTTCGCTTCGGATTTATATAATGAAGGAGATTTTGATATACGGAAATTGTCATTTCTCAAGATTTTTTTTCTTCTATTTTTTTTTTCAGATGTGTTACTTTCCTTTAAATCATTTCCTTTGTTTTCGTTTTTAGTCTGGAATCCTAGAATCAAGATGGTTTGTGTATATTTGTTTCAAATATTTATAATGAACGAAATTTTGACTTGGAAATTGTCATTCCTCAAGATTTTCTTATTTTCATTTTTTTCTAATGTGGTACTTTCTATTAATCTTTTACTTTGTTTTCGTTTTTAATTTTGAATCTATGAGTTGATGGTTTGTGTATTTTTTCTTAAAATACATATAATGAACGAGATTTTGACTTGGAAATTGTCATTCCTCAAGATTTTTCAAAAAAAATTTCAAATATGGTACTTTCTAATAATCTTTTACTTTGTTTTCGTTTTCAATTTTGAATCTAGGAATTGATGGCTTGTGTATTTTTGCTTCAAATATATATAATGACCGAGATTTTGACTTAGAAATTGTCATTTCCAGAGATTTTTCCTCGTAATTTTTCAGATGTGTCGTTTTCTTTTAATTCATTGCCTTTGTCTTGAAGTCTTTAACCCTTCTAAAGAAATTTTTCAAATAATCCCAAGTGTTCATCTTTCTCTTTCTTTGGGTCTGGGCTACAAAAGAACACCAGTTGCCTGAACCAAAACCCCTCAAAAAAAAAGCCAACAAGATTGAGCAAGTGATCATGGAAGGGAATTCCCAATGTCGAGATATATCTAAACCCGCTCGTTCCAGTGAGTGAACGAGCAGGCAATGGCCCGTTGTATAGAAAGACCGTATCAGGGGGGGTATCACGAAAGGAAACGACCCCATAGAGTACGTTAGACGACCCTGGGAAGGGAAGTTACGACCCTCAGTTGTAAAGGCTTCTTCTTCCCTATTCTTTATCACGAGAGAAAATGTTTTCAATCTGTGTCATTCTTTAGAAGTTCAATCAAGGCAGAGAATATCTCCTAAATTGCAGAAATGTCTTTATGTTACCTGAGGCCCTTTCTTATCGAGCGTTGACTGGCCCTTCCTGGTCCTAGCTTGTGTGGAGAAGGGGGCTTGGGTGCTTATCATATGTATATAATGTCAGTTTCCAGGGCATTGTCACTGTCCATTTCTACTGCCATTCATGCACCACATTTAAACCTTTAAATTATGTCCTGACAAATGTTCACGTCGAAGATATGTAGTTATGTAGTGAATTTCCTTGGACGAGAGTTTTAGCTGTTTTCTTTTTTTTTTTTTTTTAGAAAAATATTACATTCAAAGAACTATATTTATTCATTGGGTTCACTGAACCAACTCAAAAGAGTTGTAAAGATATCTTTAAAACATATATCATAAAAATACATAATTAATGAAGTGTAACTGATATTGTTATAGCTTTACAGATTAAGATATATATATATATATATATATACATATTTATATATATATATATATATATATACATATTTATATATATATATATATATATATATGTTTGTATATGCATACATAATATAAATATATATGTGTACCAAACGTTCAGTTGGGCTCCATAAGGTACTAGAGTTAGAAGAACCAGACCTACATGGCTGAGGACTATGAAGTTCGAAGTTGGAGATGATGAGTGGAGAAGTATTAGATTAAAAGCTCAAGACAAAGACGACTGGCGAAATCTAACCGAGGCCCTTTGCGGCAATAGGCATAGGAGGAGATGATGATGATGATATATATATATATATATATATAATATATATGTATATA
>NC_090753.1:83454416-83469416 GCF_036898095.1 Palaemon carinicauda
TGAGGAAAGTTAACAATAAATCATTCTAAAACAGTAACATGTCAAAACAGATATGTCCTATATAAACTATTAACGTCAAAAACAGAAATGAACATTATGAATGAGAAACAATACAATTTGTCGGTTTCTGATTTTTCACTAATTCAGCAAAAAAAAAAAAAAAAAAAAAAAATTCCATGAAATTAGCATACTTTTTTTTTTTTTGTTAATTCATATATGTATAAACAATTGAATTTATGTATATTCTTTGGAATAAAGAGATTGAAAAAAAAAAAGAGGTATATTTAAGAGTTACATGATTGAGATATAGATGGTATTCTTAATTCTATTCTTATTATTACCTTGAATGTAGGGGAAGATTTGATGCCTACGGAATCGCATTGAAATTTTATGTAAGCCTACTGTTTATGAAACAAAAGGAAAAGGTGCCTTAATAGTTTTCAAAAATAATAAAAAGTAAAAATGGAAATAATGAAGTTTTTAATGATTTATTAATTAAATTTTTTGTCTGATTTACTACATTTATTTTAAGTTTATGCTTCGGTTTTAAATTGTGTCAAAACATTGAATACTATTTATATTTTTTCAGGACAGACAAAATGATCGATGCGTTCTTAAAATATGTATATATATATATATATATATATATATACATATGTGTGTGTATGTACACATATATACATATATATGTATATATATATATATATGTGTGTGTGTGTGTGTATGTACATTATATATCTATATACATACAGGTATATATATTATTATTAGTTACTAACCTAGAAGGCTATAGTTGGAAAAGCAGGATGTTATAAGCCCTAGGTCTCCAACAAGGAAAAATAGCCCTGTCAGGAAAAGAAATAAAGAAATTAGTAAACTATATATGAGAAGTAATGAACAACCAAAATGAAATATTTTAAGAACAGTAACAACATTAAAACAACTCTTTCATAAACTATAAAAAAAAAATTTTAATTTTTGCCATAAAAAAATCAATGTGTCAATAAAACAAACTACGTATCTTCAAAAAGATAATTTTACCATAATCTAATTCTCTACAAGAAATGGAATCCAATAGTATAAAGTCACTTTCTACAATTCTAAGAGATATCTCCTAACTAGGTTTTCATGTCCCTTAATGTCAAACCGTAATCGAAGTCTGGAGCCGTGAAAGATGGCATGGGTTTTAAATATTTCCTCTAGTGATAAATAAACGGGAAGAAGAACCCTTTACAACTAAGGGGTCGTAAGTTCTCTGGCTATGGTCGTCTGAAGCGGGCTATGGGGTCGTATCCCTGATACAGTCTATCTATATAACGGGCCATTGCGAGCGAGCTCACTCACTGGAACGGACGGGTTAGATATTTCTCGACATTGGGAGGACTTTCCTTTCGATCGTCTTATCTTTTTAAAGAGCGTTTTGGGGAAAATGACAGGCATAGCAAGATTAAGAGAAAGATAAAGGAAGAGAAAGGATTATTGATTGATAATAATGAAATAATAACAATAATAATAATAATAATAATAATAATAATAATAATAATGAAAATACAAATAATTATGATAATAAAAGTAATAATAATAATAATAATAATAATAATATCTTATCTTTTTTAAAGATCGTTTTGGGAAAATGACAGACAACGTAGAATTAAGAAAAAAAGGAAGAGAAAGGATTATTGATTGATTGACTTGCAAATCTTTGGTGTTTTGTCATCGATGGTGAAAGACATGGACGTATGTACGCAGGATAGTGTTCATTCAAATAGTGAGAAACCTTCCTTTAGAAGGTAGGAAAAACAAAAGCAGAAGGAGAATTCCAAAGCCTGATAAAGGAAGAGAACAAGATACCGATCAGTATAACATCGATCTAAAATTCTAAATGTATATATAAATGTATAATATATATATATATATATATATATATGCATACTTAAATGTAACCTTTTTACAGTCGTTATTAATAAAAACTCCCTTCTTATGGTGGTCTGGTGGTAGAGTCCTTGCCTGGTGATTGTCAGACTGGGGTTCGAGTGCCGCTCAAACTCGTTAGTTCCTTTGGTCGCTGCAACATCACCATCCTTGTGAGCTAAGGATGGGATGTTTGAGGGAGTCTATAGGTCTATATGCTGAGCCATCAGCAGCCATTGGTCCTTGGTCCTTTTCCCTTGCCTCTGCCATTCATGACCAGTATTTAAACCCTTAATTGTTTTTGTTTGTAAGTCCAAATCCAGAGGTTTACGATAGGCACCTTCTTCATTTCCGAGACAATATATGTTTATGAACTTCACAGCATACCTTAGATTATGATTTTCTATCTATTTCCGCCTCTGAAATAGTTATTTAGATAACATGAATTAATTCCTGCTCGGATAAGAAAAGTATCATTTATTTCATTTACATTTTTCTTTTAATCTAGACTATATTTTTGGTTTCATTAATGCTTTTTTGTTCGATTTATCGATAGATATTTTTCAATTTTGCTTTGGAAATAACAGGATATATTGGTTCTTTGATAAAGAGTGCTAAATATCTCTTGCTTGATGATACACTAAGGCACACTATTCTATCTTTTTCCTTGTTTACTTTCCTCACAGGGATATTTTTCGTTGTTGGAGCCAGTGGGCTTAAAACATTCTGCTTTTCCAATGGAAAGGGAAAGATATTTGGAATTTCTAACGAGATAGCATGATGAATTTAACATTTCAAGCCAAAAACTCATTCATTATATATATACGTATATATATACAGTATGTATATATATATATATATATATATATATATAAAATACAGAAACAATTGACACCTAGATTAAATATTAAGCACGAAAACAGAGTAATAGATTAAAAAAAATATCTGAAACATCATAAAATAAAAGTCTTGATAAATGACAATTTCCAACTCAAAATCTCCTTCATTATAAAAATCCGAAGCCCAAAATACAGAAACCATCGACTCCTTAATTCAAGAAATGATGCGTCAGATCCTTTGAATGGAAGGACTACCTGTCGCATCCCCTAAAGGAAAGAGGCTGATGACCCAAGCGGGACCCTTCCTCCAATGAGTGAGGTCGAGTCCTGGTCATCTTAGGTAAATGAGATTCTGTCTCGTCCGAACTGGGCGAGATTTGATCTCATCTCCCGACGAATAGAGATCAGCTTCCAGACTACGGTTCAAAGGGATCCAGGTGTCATCTCCCTAATTAAAAACTTCGAACCTGTTACTTTCATCTTATGAAAGTCTTTCCTTTCGTCCTTCAGAGGAATAGGGTGAGTCAGCGTCCTCTGCAAAATTAGTTACCGTTGACCAAAGGTTTTTTTTCGGCATGGAAAAGTTTGTGCGTTTTTAAATATCTAGTAGTGGTTTTGCTTTGATTATTATTATTATTATTATTATTATTATTATTATTATTAGCATGATGACGATGATGATGATTATTATTATTATAAATCTCTGTTATAGTATGGAAATGACTCATAGTATAATAATAAACAAATAACTAAGAGATATAGTAGGTTTGAGAATAGAGTCCTCAGCAGAATATTGAGAGTTAAATGGCAGGACAGGATTAGAAATAAAACTATAAGAGAGATTACTCAAGTGGATATCATGGTGAGGGGCAGATGGAGATGGTTTGGGCATGCTCTTCGCACTCCCCAAGAGAGATTAGTTCACCGAACTTTTAACTGGGTTCCACAAGGCACTAGAAGAGTTGGAAGATCCAGGCTTACATGGCGGAGGACTAAGAAACGCGAAGTAGGAGATGATGAATAGAGAATTATTTATTTAAAAGCTCAAGATAGAGACGACTGGCGAAATCTAACCGAGGCCCTTGGTGTCAGTAGACGTAGGAGGAAATGAGGTTTTTTTATGGAGTTGGGTGGTGCAAGGGTTTGATATTATGGCGAGTCTTCTACAAACAACTGAAAGTTATAGATATGGATGGTTAAACACAACTAAATTCCTCTACTTCTTTTCTTATACATATATATAAAAAACAACCATTTTAAGAGTGTTGAATGTTAGTGTTATATAATACTTTCTTTATAATTTTTATGCAAATTTCGTGAGGTTTTTAACTTGAACAGTCATCAGTCATTCAGACTTTTATGAAGACATTTGAATACAGAATCCTAATACTTAAGCGCTTCAATTTACAAAAGAACTTGAAATATATTTATTCATATTCATTAGTTAATGGCAATAAAAACTGAAAAAAAATAAGTGGAAAAAATGCAGAAAAATAATTATTTTCCCTAAATTGGTCGGACATTTGGATATTTTTTTTTTCTTTGCGTATGAAAATTCTTCAATACTACAAAAATGAATTATCCCGGTTAAAATGAATACTCTATTCATTTTCCTATATAATTAAGATGACGAAATCTGACATACTTAAATCTTTTCTATTAAACATAAGCGTTTTACTCTTCCCAGAACATTATAGAATATGAAATTAGTTTTGTATCTTGAAAGGTCAGACAAGGTCAGAAAAGGTCATGATTATGCAATAAATAAAAGACAGTAAACAAAACACTTAAGTTTAACATAAATCTAAACTCAAACCAGCAAAGATAATTATCGAATTTTGAATTTACATTTAAAAACGGTAAAAATCCTGGAATAAATGTTGCCCAGCCATTTACCGTTTTAAAAATGAATATATTGACGTAAAGGGAGTGGTATTACAGTCACCAACCCATATAAGATATTAAAAAAGTAAGGTAAAATTACGGTCGCTGTATTTTACTGAAATATGGCTGAGAGAAGTATATTATTACGGAGAATTACCGATTGAATCTACGGCTCTCTTTTAACAGTGTAGTTAATTTGTACTAGCAGTGAATTATTGATTTCAAGTTCAATATCCATTAATAATATATTTATCTTTATGTTGTTACTCTTCTTAAATATTCTATTTTTCCTTGTTTCCTTTCCTTACCACTGGGCTATTTTCTCTATTGGAGCCCCTGGGCCTATAGCATCCCGCTTTTCAAACTAGGGGTGTAGCTTTGTAAGTGATAAATAATAATAATAATAATAATAATAATAATAATAATAATAATAATATAATAATAATAATAATAATAGTAGTAGTAGTAGTAGTAGTAGTAGTAATAATAACAATAACAATAAATGATAATAATAATAATAATAATAATAATAATAATAATAATAACAATAACAATAAATAATAATAATAATAATAATAATAATAATAATAATAATAATAATAATAACAACAACAACAACAACAACAACAATAATAATAATAATAATAATAATAATAATATTAATAATAATACAACAACAACAACAACAACAACAACAACAACAAAAATAATAATTAATAATAATAATAATAAAATATTCCGAGCAAATCTCTCATAGGGGGTATACACCTACAGCAATAGACATGCGATTGATTGATTGATTAATTGATTGATTGATTGATTAATTGATTGATTAGGGGTTATCTGGCGCTATGATTGATGAGGGCATTGGCGCCACAAGATTTGTGAATGTATTAAGGATTCAAGAGTGGGATGTCTGGATGGATCTCATGAATTTTTATTATTATTATTATTATTATTATTATTATTATTATTATTTTTATTAATATTATTATCATTATTATTATTATTAATCTGTAATATGCAACAAGCTTGTTTTCTAGGCCAAACCACATGTCATGTGTATATAATTTAGTATGAAAAGTAATGGGCCAAGAACACTCACCATAACGTGGGGGAAGGGGCTTGGGCGCTGATCATATGTATGTATGGTTAGTTTCTAAGATATTGTCCTGCTTGATAGGGCAATGTCACTGCCCCTAGCCTCTGCCATTCATGAGTGGCCTTTATACCTTTAAGTGATATGACAGCACAATAAATAAAAAACGAAATTAAGATATCAGATTGTTAAATTAGAAGTATTTTTCCTTTTCAATTATTTTCTAGTTCTTCAGTTTTCAAAAATTTTTTCTGCATGCAAAAAAATATCCTTAGAAAATAGTTCGAAAAACTATTGCTATAATACTCACTTGTGATATAGCCTAGAGGATAAATGAATTCGGAAATATTTTTCATTTCTTGAGTTGAAGTATGAAAACGAAGCAGAGAATCAGTGAAATATGTTTTACTGTCGAGGTGAAATTAGAAAATAAAATAGAATTCTCCTCTCTCTCTCTCTCTCTCTCTCTCTCTCTCTCTCTCTCTCTCTCTCTCTGTATATATATATATATATATAATATACACACACACATATATATATATATATATATGTATATATACATATATATACACACACACACACACACATATATATATATATATATATATATATTAATTTCATTCATCCAATATAATTCACTCAATATCATTCACCTTCTGTTATTCACCCACTGTTATACCCCTAATGTCATTCACCTAATGTTTTTCACTTAATGTCATTACTTAAAGTTATTCACTTAATGTCATTCACTTAATGTCATTCACCTAATGTTATTCACTTAATGTTACTCCTCCAATGTCATCCACCCAATTTAATTCACCTAATGTCATTCACCCAATGTCATTCACACAATGTCATTCACCTAATGTCCTTCACTTAATGTCATTCACTCAATTCACCTGTCATTCACCAAATGTCGACTGAATGAAGTAAAACAACAGAATGCATTTTCCATCATTCTCCATCTCTACGTTCTCTTATTATTCATTCTTCTTCTCATGTTTGTGTCTGTTTTCTGCTTCCCATCTTACTTCCTTGTTTGCATTTTCCGGCTCTCTTACTTCTCTCTTGTTCTCTTAATTTTTTCCCTGTTGGCAACTTCTCTTTACCTACATTCATAAAAAGAAATCGTTTCTCTTCCTTCTTGTCTCTCTTTTTTTTCTTTCTCACTCTCGCTTTGTCTCTTTTTTTTCTATATCTCTTTCCATCTCTCCTGTTTATCCTCTCCTTTTACCAAGTCTCCTAACCTTCTTATCACCCTCCTCTACACAGCATTCGTCTCCTTTAGGAAAAGGCAAGAAGAGGATAACGGAAAAATACTAGAAGAGAAAAAAGAAGAGAATAACAGAAGACAAGGAAAGAGTAGCGGAAAAAACAAGAAGAAGAGAATAAAAAAAAAAAGACTAGAAGACAATACCAGAAAAACAGAAGAAGAAGAAGGAGATGAACAGAAGACAACTCAACGTCTCGGAGCCGACGAGGAAGGAGCGGTCCTCGGCTCCCGAGGAAGAAGCACTATTGGCGAGACAAGTCCTCCAGGATTATCTCCTTCCTTGGAGGAGGGATTCGAGGGTCCTTCTCAGATATCCTTCGCAGATGTCTCCCATTTACCGGAGGAGACTCGGCTTCCACATTAGGGTGAAGTGGGAGATGATGATGATCATGATGAGGATGATGATGATGATGAGGAGGAGGAGGAGCGCCAGATGAGATTTGGAAAGATAATGATGTGTTTTCCTTATGCAATGAAATATAATGAGATAATGTTGATAAATAATAGTTTTATCAAAAGCAAATTTTAATAATAAATTGTATATTTTAATAAATTATAATTGTGACGATTCTTTCCATTTTTCAATGTCTGGTAAGAAATATATATCGATATTTTTATATTTATATATTTGTATATATATATATATATATATATATATGTATATATATATCAATATTTCTATATTTATATATATATTTATTATATATATTTATATATTTATATATTCATACTTATATATTTATACATTTAATTATTTATATATTTATATCTTATATATATCAAAAGTTAAGTATGTGGTAATTAATTGAAATAGTAAGCCTTGGAAAATTGTTGATAATAATGAACTTTTAATTTTCCCTTTAACGGATAAAACAGAGGATATAGGTACGGATAAGAATTTAATTTCTAAACAATACGATAGATTCTATTGAACAATAATGAAGACAAGAAGGATTATTTTTTATCTAGATAAAATCAGACGACAATGACATACGTTTTCGTATTGTTAATGTAATTGTATAGAAATTACATTGAGTTACATTAGAAGACGAAATCTTTCTAATTGCTGTACTTATAACTATCTACTTTAAACTTCTGTAAATATGGCAGACATATTAAGGAACTTTTCCTCTACTTGACACTTTTAAAAGTGGGCCACACTTATTTCCACTTATTTCTGGCTATATAAACTTTTCACATATCTTCTGGACCCTAAAAGTTTTGTGATATGAAGCAGACATATCTGATGTTATCTTCATTCAATTTCAATCTTTTCTGAAGAGGAAATATATTTTCCAGCTCATATTTTAGGCAGTAAATTTCTCTTAATATATATATATATATATATATACAGTATATATATATATATATATATACTGTATATACATATATATATATATTTATATATATATATATATATTTATATATATATATATATATGTGTGTGTGCATACTATATATATATATATATACAGTATATATATATATATATATATGTGTGTGTGTATATATATATATATATATGTATATTATATATATATATATGTGTGTGTGTATATATATATATATATATATATCTTAACTTACCAATTAAAACAATATCTTTCTAGTTATCTCTAGCTAAATTTTATGAATGGGCGTATTAAGTTTATCTCTGATTGAATAAATATACTCTGAATGGGACATATACATTTCCACTTATCACTATTTGCCTGAAACTTTTCTACCATTTAATACTAATATTAACATAAATCTTAAATTGTAAATATGATAGACGGTCTGAGATGTAAAAGTTACGCTATTCTCCCCTGAAAATATCAAAGGAAAATATATACAAATTTTAAAATGCCTATGGCATGTGATCTACCATATAATTAGCAACAGAATATATAATCAGATGCAGTAAGTGATTTATCATATAATTATTTAATCATTTACAAGAGAATCTTGACTTTGAAACGATGTCGTGTTGTAAATCGATTAATCTAGAAGTTTATACATACATATATATATATATATATTATATATGATAATGGTAAAGGTTTTGTATACTGACAATCTTAACATCAAGAAATATTTCCAATTTCGAAAGAAATATTGATCTCTATAAGCGAAATCTGATCAAGGCCCTTTTGCGTCAGTAAGCGTAGGAGGAGGTGATGATGATAGATTTCATCACAATCATTATCCTTAATTGTTTCCTGGCGTGATTGTTGATTTCCTGAGCTAGAAGCAATTCAACTCTCATATATTTTTAAAACTCTACAAGATAAATAACTTTTCATTAAAGCAATATTCTTAATATTTTTCGTAATGTTTTTTTCGTACGTAGATTAGTCATTATTTTTATTTTTCGATTTAATGATATTCAATATGATCATTGGTTTAATATATATATATATATATATATATATATATATAATTTATATATATACTTATATATATATATACATATATATTTATATATATATATATAATCATTAAATTTGAAATAATGTTTACATGTTATCCATTTCTAGGTGGGGATACCTTGACGTGGTGAAAGGGTTTACTTATCGCCATGATCAGCAAAGCAGTATATATTCTTCTGGTACACCAGTATTTGGTTGGCTAGCTGTGAGTGATCAGACTAAATTCTCCCACTATCACCAAACCACAGCGGACAGTGGGATGATGAAAACTATCCAAACCCAAGGACGTCTGAGGCTTATACCCTGCAGTGAACTAGAAATGGCTGCATTTGTTGTTGTAGTTATTGTTGATATATACAGTATGTGTGTATATATATATTTATGTATATAAATACATACATTCATAAATATATATATATATATATATAATATACTATATATACATATATCTATACATATATACATATATATGTATATGTATATTATAATAACTGTATATATAAATATATATAATATATATATATATATGTATATATATATATGTATATATACTGTATATACTGTGTATATTTATACACACACACATACACATATATATAATATATATATATAAATATATATATATATATATATATATATGTATATATATATATATATATATATATATTAATATAATATACTCGTCAATAGATTTAGCAAGATATCTTCGGAAGGGAGATAGATAAGCGTTTCCTTTTCCACTCCTATAATAATCCTCATGATCCCATTTCCTACTCTTACTTACCTTCCAAATCCCCCCACCCACCCACCCCCACCCCCCCTCCCCCGCCCTCCAAGCAATGATGAAAGACAGCCCAGCTAAAATATGCAAATGTCCTTCGCGTCCTTTATTGGCAACTCCTAAAAACAATTTCTTATGGAAATTCCTGCACTTGAAGCATCTGCTCTTGGGGAAGGAGGGGAAGGGGAGGAGGGGAGAGGGGATTGGGGGAAGGGGTAAAATCCCCCCCCCCCTTCTCCCTCAAGTCATTCTTCATCTGGGGAATGATTCCGGGATATCGTTGCTCAGCTACAGGTTATAGATTTTCTCTTACTTGTGACGGGAATTCCACTTTATCAGATGATACTTTCGACCTTATGCAAAGGCGACACAGAAGCGGTTTTAGGTCGTTTTGGAAATGGATGTCTATTGGAAGTTTCTATATGTATATATGTATATATATCTTCATGCAAACGTACTGTAAGACACACACATACAGTTGTGTCTTTAGAGAGAAAAACCTGGATACCATATATTGCTTTAATAAATTTATTTCCATCAGAACGTCATCCCTGATATCTCTTCGCCTATTCCTTACTAAGAAACCTTATCTTACGTGTCATATGTTCCCTCAAGTCATCCTTCAATGTGTGACATGTTAAGTGACACTTGAAAATTTAATGAAAAGTAATAAGTAGAAAAGTTTACTTATCATAATACTGTTTTTTTTTTTTTTTTTTTTTTTTTTTTATATTCTTTTTATGCCTATTGGTCAGTCTCAGAAAGAATGAGGAAATGATGTTTTTCAATATTCCAGAATTCTTAATTTTATTCAATAAAGTGAGTTTGTTCTCAAGCTAAGAATATAGGGGCCCAAGTTTGAGCGAAACTATTGCCTTTAACTTCAACTAACTGTAACTGGATGCCAGAAGGATGCAAAGTTATGTACTAACACTGATGGGGAAAATGAATTTGTTGAGATGTGTGTGTGCGCGCACACACACACACACACACACACATATATATATATATATATATATATGTATATATATATATATATATATATATCATCACCATCCGCCGTTGCTAGTCCACTGCAGGACAAAGGCCTCAGGCATGTCCTTCAACTGGTAATACTTATGGTCTTTCTATCCTCGTCATTCCATCGTCCTTCTCTTCCTTCCCCTAATTTTCGTCCATGTATTATATATATATATATTATATATATAATATATATATACACACATATATATATATATATATATGTATATATATAAATATATATATATATATATATATATATTTATATATATATATATGTTTATGTATATATGTGTGATATATATTTTATATTTTAGCTGGGCTGTCTTTCATCATTGCTTGGAGGGCGGGGGCGATGGGTGGGGGGGGGGGGGGGGATTTGGAAGGTAAGTAAGAGTAGGAAATGGGATCATGAGGATTATATATATATATATATATATATATACACACACACATATATATATATATAAAATATATATATATAAATATATATATATATATATATATATATGTATATGTATATATGTGTGATATATATTTTATATTTTAGCTGGGCTGTCTTTCATCATTGCTTGGAGGGCGGGGGCGATGGGTGGGGGGGGGGGATTTGGAAGGTAAGTAAGAGTAGGAAATGGGATCATGAGGATTATATATATATATATATATATATAAATATGTATTCAAATCCATATATATATATACACACACACACACACACACACCATATATATATATATATATATGTGTGTGTGTGTGTGTGTGTATGTATATATCTATACAGATGTACAAACATATATACATATATATATATATATATATATAATATACATATAATTATGCTGTATGGATTTCTTGACATTTACCTAAGTATCCTGAGCTAGAAAAGTGAGAAAAAAATAGGCGAATAAATTTAATAGGAGGAGAGAAATTAAATAGGTTCATTTAGCGAGAAGTTTCCTACGTCCACCGAAAGGTCGTACAATTCCAAATAATTATTTCTCTTGTTAAGGGGGGGGGGGGGGAGGGAGAAGGTAAGTAAGGAAAGTAGAGGAAGTAAAAGGATGAAAATAAATTCTTTCGTAAAAATAAATTAAATTTCTTATTGCAATTGTTTTTATCATAAATTTTGCTTAGTAAATACCTGGTCTATGTAATGGCTAGACAGAAATACATCAAATTATCTGGGTATGGTACTTTTTAGGGATAATATCCTTAGCTGCACCTAACATTTGCTTTATCAGGATAAGAATTACACTACATTTTATTTTCCACCAAAATATGCAAAAACTACAAAAACTGGGAAGGAGAAAAAAGTTATACATTCTCTGATAACTTATTCAGCTTCCTTTCCCTGCTTCTTATTTTAGACTCATAGTGAGATCATTCATAATTGTTTTCCTTCGTAAATAAAAATAAAAAACAATAAGAGTAATAATCATTAATTATAAGAAAACCCGGGTAGTGTTACTTAATAACACTAGCAAAGTGTTATATATATAGTGTATATATGGATTAGTATAGAACTGTATAGTTATGATAGTATATACAGTACACACATATTATATGTATATATATATATATATATATATATAAAAATACATATATATACATACATACATACATATATATATATATATATATATATATATTTATACATATACATATTGTCCTGTATACAGTACGTATATACATAATGTATGTATACAGTATATATACATTATATTTATATTCATAAATATATATATATATATATATATAGAGAGAGAGAGAGAGGAGAGAGAGAGAGAGAGAGAGAGAGAGTTTAAACTGTTTACTTTTGTAACCAAACGTTCAAACTCTAAGAGAGGCGTATTCCATACAACTATTAAAAAAATATGAAAATCATACACCAGATATAAACATAAATCAAAATTAAATATAAAAAGAAAAATAATGAAAAGAAGCATCTTTTCACAACGAACATTAGCTAGATCTCATTATTCGTCTTCTATGTCGTTATGAAATTTTTGAAGACTCAATTTTACTTTCGGTTATGACCTTAGAATTACTATTGTTTACAGATGAGCAATCAAAATATATTGGTAAAGGATTTTTAAGTCTGAGAATACAGAATAAAGTATTGACCGAAATTTCAACCGTTCTTAAAAAAAATTTAATGTTCCTTTTTTTTTAAGTTAACACTGACGTATATATAAAGATTAAATGTTATAATCTTCCAGTATATTTAAATTTTCATTATAAATATCTTCCTAAATCTTTCTGCATCTAAATTCTTCAATACAATTAAATTATATTAGGACAGAAGGAGTTCTTTGACACTTTATATGTATCCATGTGAATGTTTATATACATATATAAATATATATATATATATAATATATATATATATATTGTATATACAGGTGTGTATTTGTGTAAATATATGCATATTATTATTATTATTATATATATATTATATATATATATATAAATACATACATACAAACATTACATTTCGAAGAAAATAAATTTAAATCAAATACCATCAAAAGCCGTCTCATACACTGGTAGCTCTAATAGACTGCTAGCCTAGAGGGAGGGAGGAAGAGAGGGGGTGAGGTAGGTAGGGAGAAGGGAGGGAGGAGGGAGGGAGTGAAGATGAAGTGTGATGGATCCTTCTAAGTAGAAAATGGATGATGAAGGGAGAAGGATTTGGTGGCTATATGGTTCCTGATGAAAGGAGAGAGAGAGAGAGAGAGAGAGAGAGAGAGAGAGAGAGAGAGTAGAAAGCTGCCATTGCCACACATGCAAAGAATGACGATAACTAATTTGGAATTTAATTCATGAATTGATTCTGGTAAAGGAGCACTTAATAAAACAATACATAACGATTGCTAATACCACAGTAAACTGTATGCCCATAATAAGCAATTAATGATAACAAGGTCTATCTAGAGGGGCACTAGGTAGAGCGCAGACATCCGCCGCGGCAGCTTATTTCTCGACCTTCTGCTCGACCTTGACTTTGACATTTGACCTTAACATGAAATATTTGTTTTAATGTTGTTGATGTTTTTAAAGCATTCTACTTTAATTTTTCATTGTTTCTTACATCGTTTATTTATTTCTTTAATTCTTTTCCTCACTGGGCTATTTTTCCTGTTGGAGGCCTTAGGCTTATAACATCCTGTATTTCCAACTAGGGTTGTAGATTACTTAATAATAATAATAATAATAATAATAATAATAATAATAATAATAATAATAATAATAATAATAATAGGCGTGGATTTTCATACAATCAAATATGAACCAAGTTTATAGTCTCTGTGACAAGGATGTCCAAACTTACGGCTGATTACGTGATATGAACCTTTTGCTCGTCCGTGACCTTGACCTTTGACCTTCCAATATTTAATAATTTCCAGCTCTTTATACAACAGTTCAAAATCCCTACAAGTTTCATTACTTTACGATTAAATTTTAGCCGTATGGTTGATGACCAGAATTTGACCTTTATCTCGACTTTGACCATGAACTTTGACCTTAACATGCATTAAATGGCGTGGATTTTTATGCACTCATATATGAATCAAGCGATGTCCAAACTTATGGCTGAATGCGTGAATTGGATATTTTGCTTGGGCCGTGACCTTGACCTTTGACCTTGATCTTCCAAAATTCATTAATTTCCAGGTTTTACAGAACAGTTAATACCTGCAAATTTCATTTTTCTAAAATTAGAATTGTGGTCAGGAAGCTTTTCACAAACAAACACAAAAAGGGACGAA
The DNA here is from genome assembly GCF_036898095.1 of Palaemon carinicauda. NCBI lineage: Eukaryota > Metazoa > Arthropoda > Malacostraca > Decapoda > Palaemonidae > Palaemon > Palaemon carinicauda. Next base: position 83,469,405 of record NC_090753.1, read on the forward strand.
AACATAACCTCC
>NC_090753.1:83474416-83485562 GCF_036898095.1 Palaemon carinicauda
TATATATATATACATAATATATATATATATATATATGTGTGTGTGTTTATACATATATATATATATATATATATAGTGTATATATACATATATATATGTATACATATACTATATTATATATATACTATATATATATATATATATATATATAAATATATATATATATAGTATATATATATATATATATATATATAGAAAAACCTTCCCTATAACAATGGATGGATATTATATATTTAAAAGATAAAAAATTAATGCTCACATTCACACTCTATCCGATGTATTGCTTATAAAGCTTCTCCGCAAAAGTATATAGTCATCACCAGTATCTCGTAGATACATACCACAAACAGAGCGCTGTCTATATTAATTTTCCTGTTCTCTCCATGTTGAGTCCTCTTGTTTTCTATTCCTCTTTCAAAACATCTAGTCGATCCTTTATAAACTCTGTTTTCCTTCCTCTTTCCTTAAGCATACCCGAATTTTAAACTTTATACTAACCTATCTTTCTCCATTCTCTCCACATGACTGAACGATCTTGTATTGCTGTGATTTTTCCTTATACGCTTATTCCTCTTCCAGAAAATCTTATACTTTACAAAAACCTATCATTCTCCATTCTCACCATATAACCGAACGATCTTGTATTGCTAGGATCTTTCCTTTTACACCTATTCCTCTTTAGGACCATTTTATGCTTTATAATACCCTACCATTCTCCATTCTCACCACATGACCGAATGATCCTGTATTGCTAGGATCTTTCCTTTCACATAAGCTATGCATCCTGTCATTCTACGTACTTGCTCATTTCATTATTATTATTATAATTACTATCCAAGCTACAACCCTAGTTGGAAAAGCAAGATGCTATAAGCCCAGGGGCTCCAACAGGGAATAATAGCCCAGTGAGGAAAGGAAATAAGGAAATAAATAAATGAAGAGAACAAATTAACAATAATTCATTCTAAAATAAGTAACAACGTCAAAACAGACATGTCATATATAAACTATTAACAACATCAAGACAAATATGTCATAAATAAACTATAAAAAGACTCATGTCCGCCTGGTCAACAAAAAAGCATTTGCTCCAACTTTGAACTTTAGAAGTTCTACTCATTCAAACACTGGCTTACTATCTAATGCAGATAGTCGACTCATGTGGGATGCAGATGGGTCATAATACAAGTGATCTTACACTATTTGACTCAATTAGAAGCTGAAAGAAATTTCAGATATATGGAAGCCGAGATGGCAATATATCGATGAATTGTTGAACCAACTCTCCTTTATGGGAGTGAAGTGGGGATGTTGAATGCGCATGGGAATAAGGCAAGTGAAATACTTATCCAGAACTTTTGTTATGAGAAAAATTAAATCTATCAATTCTTCTCATACCAAAAGTTCTGGATAAGTATTTCACTTGGCTTATTCTCATGCGCATTCAACATCCCCACTTCTTCTCATACCAAAAGTTCTGGATAAGTATTTCACTTGCCTTATTTCCATGCGCATTCAACATCCCCACTTCTTCTCATACCAAAAGTTCTGGATAAGTATTTCACTTGCCTTATTTCCATGCGCATTCAACATCCCCACTTCTTCTCATACCAAAAGTTCTGGATAAGTATTTCACTTGCCTTATTTCCATGCGCATTCAACATCCCCACTTCTTCTCATACCAAAAGTTCTGGATAAGTATTTCACTTGCCTTATTTCCATGCGCATTCAACATCCCCACTTCTTCTCATACCAAAAGTTCTGGATACGTATTTCACTTGCCTTATTCCCATGCGCATTCAACATCCCCACTTCACTCCCATAAAGGAGAGTTGGTTCAACAATTCATCGATATATTGCCATCTCGGATTCCATATATCTGAAATTTCTTTCAGCTTCCAATTGAGTCAAATATTGTAAGATCACTTGTATTATGACCCATCTGCATCCTACATGAGTCGACTATCTGCCTTAGATAGTAAGCCAGTGTTCGTAACTATTTGAAAAAGGATCATATTATATAAAGTAAAACATTGAATTAAATGCACCAGAGAACCGTCTTGATTGGTTAGTCCGAATGCAGAGGTTCACATGAGGCCACTGACTCAGTGTCAAGCCTCATCGTCATTATCTGAAGAGTAGTGCTGGTTTAACACTTTCTTAGTCCAGACAGCCCAAAAGAAAAGTCACCCAAAACCGCATTCCCTCAAAATTGGGTCAAGTGAGGTAAACCCTTCTTCCTAGATTCAATGTATAGAGAGAGAGAGAGAGAGAGAGAGAGAGAGAGAGAGAGAGAGACTAGTTTTGTATTTAGCTGCCTAGGAGAAACTCGGGCTAATTAATTAAACAGACAAAATAGGAATGGAATTAAGTCTTTAATTCTCCCTTCAACAAGAGAGAGAGAGAGAGAGAGAGAGAGAGAGAGAGAGACTAGTTTTGTATTTAGCTGCCTAGGAGAAAGTCGGGCTAATTAATTAAACAGACAAAATAGGAATGGAATTAAGTCTTTAATTCTCCCTTCAACAAGAGAGAGAGAGAGAGAGAGAGAGAGAGAGAGAGAGACTAGTTTTGTATTTAGCTGCCTAGGAGAAACTCGGGCTAATTAATTAAACAGACAAAATAGGAATGGAATTAAGTCTTTAATTCTCCCTTCAACAAGAGAGAGAGAGAGAGAGAGAGAGAGAGAGAGAGAGAGAGAGAGACTAGTTTTGTATTTAGCTGCCTAGGAGAAAGTCGGGCTAATTAATTAAACAGACAAAACAGGAATGGAATTAAGTTTTTAATTCTCCCTTCAACAAGAGAGAGAGAGAGAGAGAGAGAGAGAGAGAGAGAGAGAGAGAGAGAATATATAATAGATTCTGAAATAGAAGAGATTTCCTGCTAAACAGAGTAATTCTATTGTAACAATTGGCCTTTTTTCCTCGGGGAAAAAAAAACCAGAGGAATAATAGAAATTTTCCCTGAACGAGAAGAGAGTAATTTGCTTGGCAACGTAAACATCCTGTGTTTGCAAAGCATTCCAGAGTTGCAACTGGATGTACAATGAATGGTTTTGCAGATCCCTGGAGATATGACCCCGAAAATTACCAGAATTTCTGAATGGTCCTTCGCTAGTCCTGATATTTTTTTTCTTTTTTTTTTTTTCTTTTTTTTTACTTAGATGTTTGTTGAGTTCTTTACTACATTGTAAATGAAATCAGACTTGTGTATGGTCCTTGTCTCGTCTTGTTCTTTTCTATCTTTTGCTTCCAAGTTTGTTGGGTTCCTTATTTTATATCATAAAATTTATGAAAGATTTATATTTCCACTTTCTAATATGGGAAAAAATGTGGCCCACATAACAAGTTTGCTGCATTTGCAGATGATGCTATTCTATGGCTCAAGTAGCTTGAAATATATTTCCAGACTGATTAATTACACTCATAAATTAGCCTTAAAATCGTTAAATAATCTTGGAATAAATGTTGTCAGGTATTTACCGTTTTAAAAACGGATATATTATTATTATTATTATTATTATTATTATTATTATTATTATTATTATTATTATTATTATTATTATTATTAAATGCTAAGCTACAACCCTAGTTGGAAAAGCAGGATGCTATAAGCCCAGGGGCCCCAACAAGGAAAATAGCCCAATGAGGAAAGGAAACAAGGAAAAATAAATTAATTTAAGAATAGTAACAGTATTAAAATAAACATTTCCTATATAAACTATAAAAACTTTAACAAAACAAGAAGAGAAACTAGATATAACAGTGTGCCCGAGTGTACCCTCAAGCAAGAGAACTCTAACCCAAGACAGTGGAAGACCATGGTACAGAGGCTATGGCACTACCCAAGACTAGAGAACAATGGTTTGATTTTGGAGTGTCCTCCTAGAGGAGCTGCTTTGACGTTAGGGAGTTATATTACGGTCACCAACCCGTAAAAGATAATAACAAAGTATGGAAAAATTACAGTCGCCTATATTTTACTGAAATACGGAAGGGAACAGTATATTTTAACGGAGAATTTCTTATTAAAATTACGTTTTTCTAACAGTTTAGAAGTAACAGAAATAAACTTGTTTTTAATAAGTCTGTTCAATTTTATTAAATACCGTTATATCCTTGACCTTGACCTCTGACCTTCGAACTTCCGAAAACTTGGTATCCTTATATTATCAACTAATAATTGTTTTCAAACAGTGTCATCGGGATCTGCTCAAGACTTCTTAAGTGGGTATCGTAATGATTGAAATTTTATTAAAAATTTGTACCTTGATATATATATATATATATATATATAAACATAGCTAATAGAAATAACTCAAAATTCTAAAAATTTCGCCTCAAATGCTTCAATAGTTTTCATATAATTATTTCGAAGTTAAGAACAGGGGGGGCAGGCAATGGCTGCTGAGGACTCAAAACCAGACCTAGATCACAAGGATGGTTAGAATATACTCATTAGTGGGTATATATATATATATATATATGTGTGTGTGTGTATACATATATATATATATATATATATATGTATATATATATGTATGTATATATACATAAATATATATTATATATACATATATATACATATATATACCATATATATATATGTATATATATATATTATATATACATATATATACATATATATACCATATATATATATATGTATATATATATATATATATATATATGTGTGTGTGTGTGTGTGTGTGTGTGTGTGTTTGTACCGTATATGCGCTTTCCTTGATATGTAAAGAATAACGTAGATACATAATTGCCTCTTTAGAACTCAAGTATTTAAGCACAAGTTCTCTCTTACTTTGAATTTCCTGCCCATTATTTGAAAAATTCCAGACAGAATAAAAGCCAAAAAAAAAGGAGTGACTGGAATGATGGAATGAACCCAAATCCTGTTCTGGTTCTCGTTGTTGCTCACAAAAGAACCTCTTTTGCAATAAACATCAGAAGTCTTTGGCCCGACCGGATGTCTTGAGATTCATCTCGGCAAAGATCACACGAATATATTCGGGATGCTGTCGTTGTGTATCAACCAGGGCACATAATAAGGTGGGGGAGGGGGAGGGGGAGGGGGGAGGGGAGGGAGAGGAAGGGGGATGCAAGAGGGGGGCTGTAGGGGGAGAGGGAAGATCGTTAGGAATGGGGTTTGAAGATGAAGGTACCGATAGTCAATGTTTATTCTTTAAGTCAATGTTTATTCTTTAAGAGATTTCAGACAAGGAGAGAGAGAGAGAGAGAGAGAGAGAGAGAGAGAGAACTGGTTTTGTATTTAGTTGCCTAATAGAAACTGAGGCTTATTAATTAAACAGACAAAACAAAAGTAAAATTATGTCTTTAATTTTCCCTTCAGCAACATAAAATAGCAGAGAGAGAGAGAGAGAGAGAGAGAGAGAGAGAGAGAGAGAGCTGATTCTCCCTTCATCCATAATAATGCCTCTTTTTGTAGCCAGAATCATCTCCATATTTCATTTCCTGTTTGTTCATCTATCTTATAAATAAAAAAAGACAGTTGACAAATTACTGTTTCATCTTACAAAGGGAGGCGTTTCGAACTGTTACCTTGCTTATATATATATATATATATATATATGTGTGTGTGTGTGTGTGTGTATGTATGTGTGTAAACACACATATATATATATATATATATATAAATATATATATATATATATATATATATTACCAAATTCTATTTTGGGAATATACATCCACTTGAAATTCATTTTATGGTAACAGCTTCTGGCCGGGTGGAGATTCGAACCCCCACCTGTTCGGCTGGAAACCATGCCTGCAGGGACCATACCGACTGAGCTATCAAGAGAGATAAAAAGTTTATGATAAGTCCTCGTACATATTCCTGTCGAATTCGGGAATCTGTTCATACACTTGAAATAAACCCATCTCCACCATGATAGCTGAATCGTAAGTTTGCAACACGTGGTTATTATAAATGAATATATATCACAAGCACACGTGATTTCAATCAATGTAAATATAACCCACGAATGGCATTTAATACCGAATTCTATCTTGGGAATATACATCCAATTGGAATTCATTTTATGGTATATTTACATTGATTGAAATCACGTGTGTTTGTGATATATATATATATATATATATATATATGTGTGTGTGTGTGTGTGTGTGTGTCTATGTATGTATGTATATATAACTTAAAATACGAATGATTTTTATCTAATCAGTTCCATTTTCATCTTTTATTCTGATATTTTATTTCGTTTGGAATAGATAAAATATGTGATAACTATCAATTAATGATAATATTTGCAGATTTGATTAATAATTTTTTCTATCAATGATTAGATTTCGTTATTTTTAAATATTCAACTTTGCGATATCATATTAATCATGAGTTTAAATGTTTAAAAGCCACTTAATAATGCCAGAGGCAAGGGACAGTGCCAGTGCCCTAGCTAGCAGAGCAATGCCCTTGAGACTGATCATATATATATATATATATATGTATACATATATATTATATATATATATATATATATATGATCAGCTCCCAACCCCTATCTCGATCATGTTAGGACCAGGTAGGGCCAGGCAATGGCTGCTGATGACTCACCACGTAGACCTATATAATCCCCCATACATGCAATCATTACCTCACAAGAATTATTGCGGACGCTACATAAAACTATCTAGTAACTGATCTCGAACCCCAGTCCGGCTAATTACCAGGCAGGGACTTTTCCAATACATCACCATTTCCTCAGTTTTTATTTAAAGGTTTAAAGGCCGCTCATGAATGGCAGAGGCAATTGACAGTGACATTACCGTATCAAGCAGAACAATGGCCTAGAGCCTCACAGTCACCATATATCATATGATCAGCGCCCAAGGCCCCTCTCCACTCAAGCTAAGACCAAGGAGGGCTAGGCAATGGCTACTGATGCCTCAGCAGATAGACCTATAGGCTCCCCAAAACCCACCATCCTTAGCTCACAAGGATGGTAAGATTGCAGACACTAAAGGAAATAACGAGTTTGAGCGGGACTCGAACCCACGTCTGGGGATCACCAGGCAGAGACGTTACCAATCAGACCACAACACTGGAACAGAATAACTTTTTGTGGATTCTACGAATCAAATATTTATGCAATACATTTTCTTAGGAGGATAATAATGAGTGGAATATTGAAATAGTGATAGTAATTATCTTAACGTATTCTTATAAAACACATTTTCACTCATTTTCCTATTACAAAAAATATGTGTCTCATAGGAAATGAATAGTAATAATTTCTTTTATATACTGTATATTCTAATTTCTGTTGATTTCTGGAAATAACATTAGTAAAAAACAGTGAATGAAGATATAGAAATAAATGATAAGATAGAATACGATAAAGACGTAAAGAATAGGATTAAAAATTTTAATAACCTTAGAAATAAGAATTATTGGATGGTGAGAGTTGAAATAACGGCCAGTTCTAAAACGCAACGAGCCTTAGGTATCTGTTACAGGGTGGAATGGGTCATAAAAGCTCACCAGAACGTCAGCCGGGCAAGCCCAATCCTCCACTGTGGTGGCCAAACACAGCAGTGGCCTCCCCAGTATACAATCACTTTGATCCAATTGTGGGTAATATATAGTTCATTTAACCTATGTAAAACAGGATTAGAAATGGAACTATAAGAGAGATTACTCGAGTGCCATATGTGGGAGAGACCATGCTGAGGGGTAGATGGAGATGGTTTGGGCATGCTCTTCGCACTCACCAAGAGAGATTAGTTCACCAAAGTTTCAACTGGGCTCCACAAGGTACTAGAAGACCCAGGCCTACATGGCTGAATACTGTGAAACGTGAAGTATGAGATGATGAATGGAGAAGTATTGAGTTAAATGCTCAAGATAGAGACGACTGGCGAAATCTAACCGAAGCCCTTTGTGTCAATAGGTGTTGGAAGAGATAATGATGATGAAATAACGAGCGATATTAAAACTTGCCAGAGATTTTTATCCTCATTTTCCTATGGATCATAGTAATGCATATGGTGACCTATTGAAAATGTCTCTGTCTCGCAATCTGTGTCGGGAGTTCGAGTCCCGCTCAAGCCTGATACTTTCTTGTAGTGTCTGCAATCTTACTGTTCATGTGATCTAGGGATGGTGGATTTGGGGGAGCCTGGATCGAGTCCAGCTCAAGCTTCATAGTTTCTTATACTGTCTTTAGCCTTACCAAGAGCCATGGTCTGGTCATTCCTGGTCCTAGCTTGGTTAGAGAAGGTGATTGGTTGCTGATCCTTTATATATATATAGTTTGTCCTTAGGAGAATGTCCGATCCTTCGCCTCTGCCGCTCATGAGCTGCTCTGAAGCCTTTAATCTTTACAGAGTATGCAATAATCTTAATAATTCAAGAATGCTCTGTATTACCCTTTTTATGTACATTGAAAATAAAAGTGAAATTGCGTATATACTCACCTTTAAATATGTAATTGATACGCAGAGGTGTCTCAAGTACGCATTATTTGTAGGAATATGCGAATCCTTTGTGTCAAATATAGGTGAAACATTATATGTCACATGTGTTTATATATAAACAAATCAGATTTAATTTCAAAGGAGGTACTGGCCTTCATAAGAGAGAGAGAGAGAGAGAGAGAGAGAGAGAGAGAGAGAGAGTGTGTGTGTATGTCACATAAGTTTATTTATAAACAGAACAGATCTCATTTCAAAGGAGGTATTGGCCTTCATAGGAGAGAGAGAGAGAGAGAGAGAGAGAGAGAGAGTGTGTGTCACAAATGTTTATTTATAAACAAAACACATCTCATTTCAAAGGAAGTATTGGCCTCCATAGGGGAGAGAGAGAGAGAGAGAGAGAGAGAGAGAGAGAGTGTGTGTGTGTGTGTGTCACATAAGTTTATTTATAAACAGAACAGATCTCATTTCAAAGGAGGTATTGGCCTTCATAGGGGAGAGAGAGAGAGAGAGAGAGAGAGAGTGTGTGTGTATGTCACATAAGTTTATTTATAAACAGAACAGATCTCATTTCAAAGGAGGTATTGGCCTTCATAGGAGAGAGAGAGAGAGAGAGAGAGAGAGAGAGAGTGTGTGTGTGTGTATGTCACATAAGTTTATTTATAAACAGAACAGATCTCATTTCAAAGGAGGTATTGGCCTTCATAGGAGAGAGAGAGAGAGAGAGAGAGAGAGAGAGAGAGTGTGTCACAAATGTTTATTTATAAACAAAAGACATCTCATTTCAAAGGAAGTATTGGCCTCCATAGGGGAGAGAGAGAGAGAGAGAGAGAGAGAGAGAGAGAGAGAAAGTTCGCACTGAAACAGCGGAATTATATTGCTCATGGAAATAATCACGATTTGATCTTGTTATATTTTATGACTTTTGATTTAAGTAAAATTCCTTAATCGAATCTAAACGATAAGTGAAAAAAAATTCTTAATCAATATTAAAACATAACCGATATTAAATTAAATTCCTGAGTATAAATTTAGTCTCCAAATTGAAATATTAGATTCAAACGTGGAATAATAGTGTTCAGGATTTAATTTCTCCGCTAATCGAGGTCGGTATGAGCAGCATTCATTGGACCAAATGAGTTCCTGCGTAGCTTAATAGCCATAGTTCACCTGCAGCTTCATAAAGCTTAAAGGTGACCCAGCACAGGTTATACAGTCTCTCTCTCTCTCTCTCTCTCTCTCTCTCTTTCTCTCTCTCTCTCTCTCTCTCTCTCTCTCTCTCTCTCTCTCTCTCCATTGGCATTTACAGGTCTAAGTGGGACTTTAAGGGAGTCATAGGTTAGATGTGTCTCTCAGAGTTTACTTGTGCCTTTTAGAGATCACCTAGATCACCTGTGCCTCTCAGAGGTTGTTTGGGCCTCTCAGAGGTCCTTTGGGCCCCTCAGGGGTCAGATATACCTCTGAGAGATCACCTGTACCCCTCAGAGATCACCTGTACCTCTCAGAGATCATCTGTGCCTCTCAGAGGTCACATATACCTCTGAGAGATCACCTGTACCCCTCAGAGATCACCTGTGCCTCTTAGAGGTCATTTGTGCCTCTCAGAGGTCATTTGTGCCTCTCAGAGGTCATTTGTGCCTCTCAGAGATCACCTGTGCCTCTCAGAGATCAGATATACCTCTGAGAGATCACCTGTACCCTTCAGAGATCAACTATGCCTCTCAGATGTCATTTGTGTCTCTCAGAGATTACTTGTGCCTTTCAGAGATCACCTGTGCCTCTCAAAGGAAGCTTCGGCCTCTCAGGGGTCAGATATACCTCTGAGAGATCACCTGTACCCCTCAGAGATCAACTGTGCCTCTCAGATGTCATTTGTGTCTCTCAGAGATTACTTGTGCCTTTCAGAGATCACCTGTGCCTCTCAAAGGAAGCTTCGACCTCTCAGGGGTCAGATATACCTCTGAGAGATCACCTGTACCCCTCAGAGATCACCTGTGCCTCTCAGAGATCATTTATACCTCTCAGAGATCTCCTGTGCCTCTCAGAGGTCAGATATACCTCTGAGAGATCACCTGTACCTCACAGAGATAATTTGTGCCTCTCAGGGGTCACTTGCGCCTCTCAGAGATCACTTGTCCCTCTCAGGGAGCACCTGTACCTCTCAAAGATCACCTGTGCCTCTTGGAGATAACCTATGTCTTTTAGAGGTTCTCTCAGTGGTTAGAGATGTGTTTCAGAGACCGTCAGTGTCTCTCAAAGATCACCAGTGCATATCAGGGCAAGGTGTCTATTGTAGGTTTAAAACCTGTTCCCAAGAGAGGTTGAACAATTTGTCTGCGAGATTTAACAGTATTTGTCAGAGGTTACATAATTCTCTCAGATATCTGACAGAGCTTCACAGTGATTTAAAAGTGTATCTGGGAGGATAAAATCGCTTATAAAAGGCACCACAGCGTCTCAGATTTGGTAGAGTTTCTATACTTATTTCTTCTTTGGTGTTTTCGTGACAAATTTGAATAAATCTGGTTTAATTCTTTGTTTAATATTACACATTATATTAAGCTTAGTTATCAATTACTTCCTTCATATACAAAGAGCCAAAAAAATTATGATTTAGCTCCAGAAACATATGATAAGGAAGAAATAATCTCTTTGGAGATGTTCGTCAAACCTTATGT
>NC_090753.1:83488562-83496062 GCF_036898095.1 Palaemon carinicauda
TATCGGTGCCTTCTTCTTCAAACCCCATTCCTAACGATCTTCCTTCTCCCCCCTCTTCCCTCCCCCTTCCTTCCCTCCCTTCCTCCCTCTCCCCCTCCCCCTCCCCCTCCCCCTCCCCCTCCCCCACCTTATTATGTCCCCTGGTTTGATACACAACGACAGCATCCCGAATATATTCGTGTGATCTTTGCCGAGATGAATCTCGAGACATCCGGTTGGGCCAAAGACTTGTGAGGTTTATTGCAAAAGAGGTTCTTTTGTGAGCAACAACCAGAACCAGAACAGGAATTTGGGTTCATTCCATCATTCCAGTCATTCACTTTTTTTTCTTTTTTTTGGCTTTTATTCTGTCAGGAATTTCTCAAATAATGGGCAGGAAATTCAAGTAAGAGAGAACTTGCGTTTGAATACTTGAGTTCTAAGGAGGCACTCATGTATCTACGCTATTCCTTACATATCAAGGAAAAATGTACGGTAAAGTAAATATACGGTACACCACAATACACACACACACACACACACACACACCATATATATATATATATATATATATATGTATATATGAAATTATAATATATATATATATATATATATATATATATGTATATAGATACATACATATATATATATATATATATATATATATATATATATATATATATATACCCACTAATGAATATATTCTAACCATCCTTGTGATCTAGGACTGCCTTTTGAGTCCTCAGCAGCCATTGCCTGCTCCCCCCCTGGTCTTAACTTAGAAATAATGATATGAAAACTATTGAAGCATATGAGGTGAAATTTTTAGAATTTTGAGTTATTTCTATTAGCTATATATATATATATATATATATATATATATATACTATATATATATATATATATATACACAAATTTTTAATAAAATTTCAATCATTACGATATCCACTTAAGAAGTCTTGAGAAGATCCCGATAAAACTGTTTGAAAACAATTATTAGTTGATAATATAAGGATACCAAGTTTTCAGGAAGTTCGAAGGTCAGAGGTCAAGGTCAAGGATATAACGGTATTTAATAAAAATGAACAGACTTATTAAAATTAAGTTTATTTCTGTTACTTCTAAACTGTTAAGAAAACCGTAATTTTAATAGGAAATTCTCCGTTAAAATATACTGTTTCTCTTCCGTATTTCAGTAAAAATATAGGCGACTGTAATTTTTTTCCATACTTTGTTATTATCTCTTACCGGTTGGTGACCGTGATATAACTCCCTAACGTCAAAGCAGCTCTTCTAGGAGAAGGACACTCCAAAATCTAGTGCCATAGCCTCTGTACCATGGTCTTCCACTGTCTTGGGTGAGAGTTCTCTTGCTTGAGGGTACACTCGGGCACACTGTTCTATCTAGTTTCTTTTCCTCTTGTTTTGTTAAAGTTTTTATAGTTTATATAGGAAATATTTATTTTAATGTTGTTACTATTCTTAAATTATTTATTTTTCCTTGTTTCTTTTCCTCACTGGGCTATTTTCCTTGTTGGGGCCCCTGAGCTTATAGCATCCTGCTTTTCCAACTAGGGTTGGTAGCTTAGCATTTAATGATAATAATAATAATAATAATAATAATAATACTAATGATATAATGGTAATAATAATAATATATCCGTTTTTTAAAACGGTAAATAGCTGGCAACATTTATTCCAAGATTATTTAACGTTTTTAAGGCTAATTTATAAATGTAATTAATCAGTCTGGAAATATATTTCAAGCTACTTAAGCCACAGGGTAGCATCATCTGCAAATGCAGCAAGCTTGTTTTGTGGCCCACATTTGTTCCATATAAGAAAGTGTAAATATAATCTTTCATAAATTTTATGATATGAAATAAGGAACCCAACAAACTCGGAAGTAAAAGATAGATAAGAACAAGTCGAGACAAGGACCATTCGCAAGTCTGACTTCGTTTTCAATGTAGTAAATAACTCAACAAACATCTAAGTAAAAAAAAAAAAAAAAAAAGAAGAAGAAGAAAAAAAAAAACATCAGGACCAGCGAAGGACCATTCAGAAATTCTGGTAATTTTCGGGGTCATATCTCGAGGGATATGCAAAACCATTCATTGTACATCCGGTTTGCAACTCTGGAATGCTTTGCAAACACAGGGATGTTTACGTTGCCAAGCAAATTACTCTCTTCCCGTTCAGGGAAAATTTCTATTATTCCTCTGGGTTTTTTTCTTTCGAGGAAAAAAAGGTCAATTGTTACAATAGAATTACTCTGTTTAGCAGGAAATCTCTTCTATTTCAGAATCTATTATATATTCTCTCTCTCTCTCTCTCTCTCTCTCTCTCTCTCTCTCTCTCTCTCTCTCTCTCTCTCTCTCTCTCTCTGTGTTGCTGAAGGGAGAATTAAAGACCTAAATTCACTTTGTTTTGTCTGTTTAATTAATTAGCCTGAGTTTCTCCTAGGCAGCTAAATACAAAACTAATCTCTCTCTCTCTCTCTCTCTCTCTCTCTCTCCTCTCTCTCTCTCTCTCTCTCTCTCTCTCTTCTCTGTTGTTGAAGGGAGAATTAAAGACCTAATTTAATTCCTGTTTTGTCTGTTCAATTGATTAGCCCGAGTTTTCTCCTGGGCAGCTAAATACAAAACTAATCTCTCTCTCTCTCTCCTCTCTCTCTCTCTCTCTCTCTCTCTCTCTCTCTCTCTCTCTCTCTGTGTTTCTGAAGGGAGAATTAAAGACCTAAATTCACTCTTGTTTTGTCTGTTTAATTAATTAGCCTGAGTGTTCTCCTAGGCAGCTAAATACAAAACTAATCTCTCTCTCTCTCTCTCCTCTCTCTCTCTCTCTCTCTCTCTCTCTCTCTCTCTCTCTCTCTCTCTCTTCTCTGTTGTTGAAGGGAGAATTAAAGACCTAATTTCATTCCTGTTTTGTCTGTTCAACGATTAGCCCGAGTTTCTCCTGGGCAGCTAAATACAAAACTAATCTCTCTCTCTCTCTCTCTCTCTCTCTCTCTCTCTCTCTCTCTCTCTCTCTTTATACATTGAATCTAGGTTTACCTCACTTGACCCAATTTTGAGGGAATACGGTTTTGGGTGACTTTTCTTTTGGGCTGTCTGGACTAAGAAAGTGTTAAACCAGCACTACTCTTCAGATAATGATGATGAGGCTTTACACCGAGTTAGTGGCCTCATGTGAACCTCTGCATTCGGACTAACCAACCAAGACGGTTCCCTGGTGCTTTTAATTCAATGTTTTACTTTTACATAATATGATCCTTTTTCAAATAGTTATGAAAACTGGCTTACTATCTAATGCAGGTAGTCGACTCATGTGGGATGCAGATGGGTCATAATACAAGTGATCTTACACTATTTGACTCAATTGGAAGCTGAAAGAAATTTCAGATATATGGAAGCCGAGATGGCAATATCTCGATGAATTGTTGAACCAACTCTCCTTTATGGGAGTGAAGTGGGGATGTTGAATGCGCATGGGAATGAGGCAAGTGAAATACTTATCCAGAACTTTTGGTATGAGAAGAATTGATAGATTTAATTTTTCTCATACCAAAAGTTCTGGATAAGTATTTCACTTGCCTTATTCCCATGCGCATTCAACATCCCCACTTCACTCCCATAAAGGAGAGTTGGTTCAACAATTCATCGATATATTGCCATCTCGGCTTCCATATATCTGAAATTTCTTTCAGCTTCTAATTGAGTCAAATAGTGTAAGATCACTTGTATTATGACCCATCTGCATCCCACATGAGTCGACTACCTGCATTAGATAGTAAGCCAGTGGTTGAATCAGTAGAACTTCAAAAGTTCAAAGTTGGAGCAAATGCTTTTTTGTTGACCAGGCTGACATGAGTCTTTTTATAGTTTATTTATGACATATTTGTCTTGATGTTGTTAATAGTTTATATATGACATGTCTGTTTTGACGTTGTTACTTATTTTAGAATGATTTATTGTTAATTTGTTCTCTTCATTTATTTATTTCCTTATTTCCTTTTTTCACTGGGCTATTTTTCCCTGTTGGAACCCCTGGGCTTATAGCATCTTGCTTTTCCAATTAGGGTTGTAGCTTGGATAGTAATTATAATAATAATAATAAAATGAGCAAGTACGTAGAATGACAGGATGCATAGCTTATGTGAAAGGAAAGATCCTAGCAATACAGGATCATTCGGTCATGTGGTGAGAATGGAGAATGGTAGGGTATTATAAAGCATAAAATGGTCCTAAAGAGGAATAGGTGTAAAAGGAAAGATCCTAGCAATACAAGATCGTTCGGTTATATGGTGAGAATGGAGAATGATAGGTTTTTGTAAAGTATAAGATTTTCTGAAAGAGGAATAAGCGTATAAGGAAAAATCACAGCAATACAAGATCGTTCAGTCATGTGGAGAGAATGGAGAAAGATAGGTTAGTATAAAGTTTAAAATTCGGGTATGCTTAAGGAAAGAGGAAGGAAAACTGAGTTTATAAAGGATCGACTAGATGTTTTAAAAGAGGACTAGAAAACAAGAGAACTCAACATGGAGAGAACAGGAAACTTAATATAGACAGCGCACTGTTTGTGAGATGGATCTACGAGGTACTGGTGATGACTATATACTTATGCGTAGAAGCTTTATAAGCAATACAGCGGATAGAGTGTGAATGTGAGCATTATATATATATGTATATATATGTATATATAATATATATATATATATATATATATATATATATATATATATATATGTGTGTGTGTGTGTGTGTGTGTGTATGTATAATTCTAAATTTATAAAAAACATAATTATATATACATTCATATAAAACAAATGCTTTAAATCGTATTTCAGTTTGTTGAATTTATTAATCTGAACCTGGTAGATAGTCATGCCATAATCATAGATTATTGTTTCTAAATGCAACTGACGTGTACCCTATTTGCAACAGATTTCCAAATAATCCCCAGTTTATCTAAATATACAAATGCCACGAATAGCAAATCTAGAAATATTAATAACTCTCATAATCGATATTATTACTCATAACGTTCAATCTTTTTTATCACTTAGATTTTTTAGGATATATTTGAATTATTGCTGTTTTTGTCTTTCATTAGAATATATATTTTAATACATTTTTATCCATGTGTATTTTTCTAAGTTAATGACAAGATCAAACTAACTATAGTTTTAATAAGTTCTCGTTTTCCAAAACTATTAACAATATAAAAAAATACCGTGAATGAATGTGAATGTGAAAAATGTGATGGAATATATACTAATGTAACGCATAAATAAAAAAAAAAAATCTGAATATACATTTTTATCCATATGCATTTTTCTAAGTTAATGACAAGATCAAACTAACTATAGTTTTAATAAGTTCTCATTTTCCCAAACTATTAACAATATAACAAAAATACCGTGAATGAATGTGAATGTGAAAAATGTGACGGAATATATACTAATGTGACGCATAAATAAAAAAAAAATTCGGAATATTTTTCCTTTAATATCGTAATCTGATTTATAGCATAGATATATATCCATGACTGGTATTGATATGTTTATCCTTTCGTATTGTCCTACAAATCAAAGGATCTCAGTATAGCTCGTTGTTAATTGCCTTAAATGAACTCGAGTGAAACTGGCTTTAGATTCTAAAATATTCACGTGACAGAAGGACTTCAACTTACAGACATCCGACTTACAAACATTCGACTTACAAACATTCAATGTGGAAATTGACTTACAAACATTCGGCTTACAAACTATTGACTTACAAACATTCGACTTACAAATGTTTGGCGGAAAACATTTAACTTACAGACATTCGACTTACAAACACTTGACGTACAAACATTTGGCTACAATACATTCAATTTACAAACATCCGACTTACAAACATTCGACTTCCAAATTTCGACTAAAAAAAAAAAAAAAAAAATCGACTTACAAACGTTTGATTAAAAAACATATGACTTACAGACATTCGATTTACAAACACTTGACGGACAGACATTCGACTTACAAACATTTGGCATAAAACATTCGACTTACAAGCCTTTGACTTTACGAATATTTGCCTTACTAACATTTGAGTTACGAAAATTTCATTGAAAAACATTCGGCTTACAAAAATTTGACTTACAATCATACGGCTCACAAACATTCGTCGCACAAACATTCGACTTACAAACGTTTGGCGAAAAACATTTGACTTACAGACACTCGACTTACAAACATTTGACGTACAAACATTTGACTAATATACATTCGACTTACAAATATTCGACTTACAACCATCCGACTTATAAACATCCGGGGATACCAACACAAATCAAACAGAAAATACAAAGATAGAGAAATACTGTAATAAAACAATGTTTTATCATTTAATACAGTAAGCAAAAGGACATTTATAACAACCTGATATCTATTTCATATGAAACCCCACTATTTGTTGAATATTCTAGCTGGAAATCATAGGCATGGGATTAAGGTTAGGCCTACCCTAGACCTAAATTTGAATTTAGATTTAAATCTAAATTTAAATATATATATATATATATATATATATATATATATATATATACATATATATACTATATATATATATATATATATATATATATATATATATACTAAATATATACATATCTATATATATGTATGTATATATATAATATATATATATATATATATATATATATATATATATATATATATATATATATGTATGTATGTATATATATATATATATATATATACATACATATATATAGATACTGTATATATTTAGTATATATATATACATACATATACCAAAGGCACTTCCCCCAATTTTGGGGGGTGGCCGACAACAACAAGAAACAAAACAAAAAGGGGACCTCTACTCTCTACGTTCCTCCAGCCTAACCAGGGACTCAGCCGAGTTCAGCTGGTACTGCTAGGGTGCCACAGCCCAACCTCCCACATTTCCACCACAGATGAAGCTTCATACTGCTGAGTCCCCTACTGCTGCTACCTCCGCGGTCATCTAAGGCACCGGAGGAAGCAGCAGGGCCTACCGGAACTGCGTCACAATCGCTCGCCATTCATTCCTATTTCTAGCACGCTCTCTTGCCTCTCTCACATCTATCCTCCTATCACCCAGAGCTTTCTTCACACCATCCATCCACCCAAACCTTGGCCTTCCTCTTGTACTTCTCCCATCAACTCTTGCATTCATCACCTTCTTTAGCAGACAGCTATTTTCCATTCTCTCAACATGGCCAAACCACCTCAACACATTCATATCCACTCTAGCCGCTAACTCATTTCTTACACCCGTTCTCACCCTCACCACTTCATTCCTAACCCTATCTACTCGAGATACACCAGCCATACTCCTCAGACACTTCATCTCAAACACATCCAATTTCTGTCTCTCCATCACTTTCATTCCCCACAACTCCGATCCATACATCACAGTTGGTACAATCACTTTCTCATATAGAACTCTCTTTACATTCATGCCC
>NC_090753.1:83501062-83503562 GCF_036898095.1 Palaemon carinicauda
TACTTAAACTGATCCACCTCCTCAAGTAACTCTCCATTCAACATGACATTCAACCTTGCACCACCTTCCCTTCTCGTACATCTCATAACCTTACTCTTACCCACATTAACTCTCAACTTCCTTCTCTCACACACCCTTCCAAATTCTGTCACTAGTCGGTCAAGCTTCTCTTCTGTGTCTGCTACCAGTACAGTATCATCCGCAAACAACAACTGATTTACCTCCCATTCATGATCATTCTCGCCTACCAGTTTTAATCCTCGTCCAAGCACTCTAGCATTCACCTCTCTCACCACTCCATCAACATACAAGTTAAACAACCACGGCGACATCACACATCCCTGTCTCAGCCCCACTCTCACCGGAAACCAATCGCTCACCTCATTTCCTATTCTAACACATGCTTTACTACCTGTGTAGAAACTTTTCACTGCTTGCAACAACCTTCCACCAACTCCATATAACCTCATCACATTCCACATTGCTTCCCTATCAACTCTATCATATGCTTTCTCCAGATCCATAAACGCAACATACACCTCCTTACCTTTTGCTAAATATTTCTCGCATATCTGCCTAACTGTAAAAATCTGATTCATACAACCCCTACCTCTTCTAAAACCACCCTGTACTTCCAAGATTGCATTCTCTGTTTTATCCTTAATCCTATTAATCAGTATTCTACCATACACTTTTCCAACTACACTCAACAAACTAATACCTCTTGTGTGTATATATATTAAATATATATATATATATATATATATATATATATATATATATATACATATATAGAGGTAGTAGGTTGGCCTGGGCACCAGCCACCCGTTGCGATGCTACCGCTAGAGAGTTATGGTGGCCTTTGACTGGCCAGACAGTACTACATTGGATCCTTCTCTCTGGTAACGGTTCATTTTCCCTTTGCCTACACATAAACCGAATAGTCTGGCCTATTCTTTACATATTCTCCTCTGTCCTCATACACCTGATAACATTGAGACTACCCAACAATTCTTCTTCACCCAAGGGTAACTACTGCACTATTATTGCTTAGTAGCCACTCTCCCCTAGGTAATGGTAGGAGAGACTCTTTAGCTATGGTAAGCAGCTCTTCTAGGAGGCGGACACTCCAAAATCAAACCATTGTTTTCCATCTTAGGTAGTGCCATAGCGTCTGTACCATGGTCTTCTACTGTCTTGGGTTAGAGTTTTCTTGCTTGAGGGTACACTTGGGCACACTATACTTTCTTATTTCTCTTCCTCTATTTTTTTAAAGTTTTTATAGTTTATATAGGAAATATTTATTTTGATGTTACTGTTCCTAGAAATCTTTTTTTCCTATTTTCTTTCCTCACTGGGCCATATTCCCTGTTGGGGCCCCTTGGCTTATAGCATCCTGTTTTTCCAACTACGGTTGTAGCTTAGCAAGTAATGAAAAAAAAAAAAATATATATATATATATATATATATATATATATATATATATATATATATATATTTATACTCATGATTTCTAAGCTTAATATATCTTTTTTATGAGTTGTGGTAGATAGTATTTTTCAGAAATAATCTGGCGGATGACAATTTGTATTACTTCATTTATTACTAATGTATTATCAATATACTGATATATACGAATAATGTTAATGATCTGTTATTTGAGGCATTTTTTAAAAATGTGTCCATTTATGATATATAAAATTATTACTACTTTTTAAAATGTGAATTTCTATTAAATGTTTTCATTTCTTATTTTCCAAAGTGAAGGATGAAGATTCTTTTTTATAATTGATTTTTGTAGCATGTATATGTTAAGAGTTAGAAAGATTTTGCATTTCAAATATTTCTTTTGCTCTTTAAAGCTTGAAAAAGTTTTCTTTTTAATCTATGTTTTGGAAGAATATTTACCTGTTTTAGTTTTACTTACCTCTGCTAACGAAGTTGGAAGGAGGTTATGTTTTCGCCCCTTTTTGTGTGTGTGTGTTTGTTTGTGAAAAGCTTCCTGACCACAATTTTGATTGTAGAGTAATGAAACTTGCAGGAATTAACTGTTCTGTAAAACCTGGAAATTAGTGAATTTGGGAAGATCAGGGTCAAAGGTCAAGGTCACGGCCAAGCAAAATATCCAATTCACGTAATCAGCCATAAGTTTGGACATCGTTGTCACAGAGACTTCAGACTTGGTTCATATTCGAGTGCATGAAAATCCACGCCAATTAATACACGTTAAGGTCAAAGTTCAAGGACAATTCCATGGTCAAAGTCGAGATAAAGGTCAAATTCCGGTCATCAACCATTCGGCCACAATTTTAATCGTAAAGTAATGAAACTTGCAGGGATTTTAAACTGTCGTGTAAAGAGCTGGAAATTATTAAATTTTGGAAGGTCAAAGGTCAAGGTCACAGTCAAGCAAAAAGTCCAATTCACGTAATCAGCCACAAGTTTGGACATCGTTGTCACAGGGACTTCAAACTTGGTTCATATCTGAGTGTATGAAAAT
>NC_090753.1:83508562-83533562 GCF_036898095.1 Palaemon carinicauda
GGACATTTGCATATTTTAGCTGAGCTGTCTTTCATCATTGCTTGGAGGGCGGGGGCGAGGGGTGGGGGAGGGGGGGGGGGATTTGGAAGGTAAGTAAGACTAGGAAATGGGATCATGAGGATTATTATAGGAGGGGAAAAGGAAACGCTTATCTATTTCTCTTCCAAAGACAGCATGCAAAATCTATTGCCGATTATATTAGTATCACATATAACATATATATATATATATATATATACATATATGTATGTATATACATACAGTATATATATATATATATATATATATATATATATATATATATATACAGTTATATATGTATATTTATATATATACATATATATGTATATATATATATACACATATATGTATATATATATATATGTATATATATATATATATATATATATGTATATGTATAGTATATATATACTATATATATATATATATATATATATATATAATTATATATACTGTATATATATGTAATAGTTAGAATAGTAATATTACATGTTTAAAACAAATGACGTAATATGTCATGTTGGTTGGAAGAGCTAACCCTGGGATTTGCTGTAGTCATTAAAATTATAAACAGGATGTATAATGCAAAGACGGCAAATTGACATTCTTTCTTAACGTCAACACATTGTCTCCTCGTGTGAAAGTTTGTGACGTCACCGGATGCAGGTGTCTTCCGATTCCGTCACTTGGCTAAATTAAAGCAAGCATACGATATTTGTGATATCGGTAATTTATTCAGTTCATATCTAAACTTCACCAGAATTGGTCATGTGGACCAACACAGCTTCCTCCAGTGATGGAGATGTTTAACTCTGTTGTTTATTAAAAATAAAACTTAAAAACCATTAAGATGTATTCAGTAAACCATTTAAATACATCTGAAACAACTCATACTCAAATGTGTGCTTAAGACAGTAGCACACCAATAAATGGTGGCAGCGGTTAAACTCTAAGACAGCGATTAAACTCTAAGAATTAGAGAAATATCTTCAAGACTTCAAAATAAATAGCTGTAAAACCAGAGAAATATCTTCAAGACTTCAACATAAAAGCTGTAAAACCAGAGAATGATCTTCAAGACTTCAAAATAAAAGCTGTAATACCTGATAAAGATCTTCAAGAACTCAAAACTATCTACAAGAATCTACAATTTTGACTAAGTCCAACGGAAAAGCTAACATCAACATATGTTAGTATACAACTTGAATCTTCAATCAACATCCTAGGAAACCCAAGGACTGGCGTTCAACAATTGCAAGACATATCCAGGAAGAACTACATTCAACAAGAAACTAGAACGAGACATCGCTAACAAAACATCAAGAGAGAGAGAGAGAGAGAGAGGACGTGTCGACTTCATATAAAGCTAAGTACAGAGATTTTGTATTCATTTCAGTTTGGGCAGTGAAGTGTAGTTATCACAAGTCGTTAGTCAATTATTACTGGGGTGAGTGAATTCCTAAACTTTGTTATAAGAAACTCCGAATTCTCATTTAGAATTTTTCTTTCTTTGTGCTAATTCCTTTTTCTTTCATAAACTCTTGGGGGGAAATGTATTGGGATTAGTAACATTGTTGGGGGAATTTTATTATACATATGCGTTTACGCAGTGGGCGTCTGTACTCATATAGATATTTTGATAGGATTGAAAGGGGTCAAAGAGATAGAAAAAAAAAATACAGCAGTCATGGCTCCTCCTGTCAGCCCTACCCCTGGACCTAGTGGTGTAGGCCAGGCTAATCCTCCTCCAATTGTGACCCTTGTAAATGCCAGGTCAGCAATCCTTCCTTTTCAAGGTCGTGTCAACGGGTTCTTGCCACAAAATGTGGAGTCATGGATTTCATCCGTTGATGCCCATTTAAATGCCAAACAAATCGTAGATCCTTTTGTACAATTACAAGAAGCTAAAAGTTTTATAGATTTTTCTAAGGGGGATGCGAGTGCATATTTAAGAGGTGTTTCATTTCAGGAAGCAGTTACTTGGGATGATTTCAAAGTTAGGTTACGCGCGATTTATGGGGGTGAGGAAGCTTTGGATGTAGTGTTAACGTTACGAAATACACTTAATCAAGCCACTGTGAATCGGCTTAATGTTGTTGAGAGAGCAGCTCTCATAGCTGATAGGCTTAACGAATATCAGGACATTTTAGGTAATTCCACTTGGGTTACTAACGATAATATCTCCGTGAAAGATTTTTTACGATTAATGTATTTAACTTGCATGACACTTATGTTGCCTGAAGCTTTAGTGCGGTGCTTTGATAAGAAGTTAATGCCTGCAAGTACGGAATTGGATGTCTATAAACAGATAAAGAAACACATGTCCAAGTGTCCAGATCTCGATCCCGTGTTAACTCAAGTTTTTGCTAAGAATGAAACAAAACCACAAACAGTGAACGTAATTAACAATCCAGTAGCGGGAGTGACGTGTTACAACTGCAAACGTCAAGGTCACATAAGCGCAGACTGTAGAACGAAATTTTGTTCAGTTCACAACACAGCATCACATTCTTATAGTCAATGTTACGCGCGTAAGACACAACAATATCCTAGAAATACACAGTCAATTCCACAGTCAGTTCCATATGGAAATAAAAAGAAAAATCCTCATTTTAACAATAAGAAGAAACAACAAAATGTCAATGCAGTTCAGAGTCCGAAACAAACAAACACTTCTTCAAATATCGCTGAGCCTGGGCCGTCAAACCAGACCTCACAAAGTCAGCCTAATTTTCAGAATGTGCAGAGCAAAGCAAATACCACATAGTTAACTCTAGAGGGGAAGAGAGTGATGTTGGGTCAAGGTCATTTATGTCAACATCAATAGTATTGAATAATCAATTTAATGTTTTATCAGATAATTGTGAGACAATAGATTTTCCTATGAAACACACGGCCGAATTAAGTAAAACAGTGCATGCTCCCGTAGATTTGCAACGAATTCATACAATAATAAGCCAAAATGAGTTACGGCCAACCTTATATGCTGTAAATTTAGAACACAAATCCTTTACATTATTTTTTGACTCTGGTAGTCCACGTAATATTATGGATTTGAAGACGCATCATTTGTTGTTTTCGAACTTTCCGATTGAAAAATCAGGAATTAGACTTTCAGGTATAGGAAATAATGAATTAAACGTCATAGGCATAACTCATATTCAGTTCAGAGTCGGTAATCGCACGTTTGCCGATACATTTGTTGTTGTGAAAAACATTAATATGTATCCAGCTGTAATTATAGGATACCCATCTATGGGAAATCAAAACATTATCTTAGCTCCTGCCAAGCACGGCGTGTATATCAAAGGGAAATTCTATAAGTCTTCTAATACTTTAAAGTCAGTTTTGGATAAAAAGGAGACGACAAATGTAACCGTAACGTACGTTGAAGAACCAATAACTTGTCTCACTAATAAAGAAATAATATACGCGACCCAGCAGAATTCTCGTTCACCCGCAATATCATCTTGCACGCAATATATCGAACCAAACATACCTTCGATTTTAATAGTGCAAATAAAGAAAACACTACCGGGATCTGAAATATTAATCCTTTCCGATACTTTGAAAACTAACGGATTGTCTGTCACACAAGCTATTTATACAGTAGGCTCACATCAGCAATGTAATATCGAAGTCTGTAATCATTTAAATAACACTTTAGTAATTCACAAAAATCAACATATCTTGGATGTAGAAGTTTATAAACATCGTATTCTTACCGTTGCTGAAATCAATCACTCTCAATCAGTTGCGGATGAATCCCTTTTACGATCTATTAAAAATAAAATCAGTAAGGACATTCAAGACGAAGAAATTCAACAGAAAATTTTTGAACTTTTAACTAAATATACAGATGTCTTTTCCACTACGGATGGATCCTTAGGAAAAACAGATGTGATCGAGCATCAAATAAGGTTAAAAGACAAGAAAAAAATTATATATGTACCCTCGTACAGACTCCCTATGAAATTCCAGAATGAAATAAATGATGAAGTAGGTAAAATGTTAGAGGAAGGAGTCATTAGAAAATCAAATAGCCCTTATAATTTTCCTTTAATAGTTGTACCGAAAAAAGATCGAACATGGCGTATCTGTGTCGACTTTCGTCGTCTAAACGAGGAAACGATCCCTGATCGATTCCCAGTGCCATGTACTGACGATATTTTGTCTTTGTTAGGTCAGAATAAATATTTTACCAGTTTGGACTTACTTAAAGGCTTTCACCAGATATCATTAGAAGAAGATAGTATCCCATACACAGCCTTCAGCACAGCCAGGGGACATTATGAATTTTTACGGATGCCTTTTGGTTTACGTTGTGCTCCTATAACATTTACAAGAATGATTAACATAGTGTTTGGAGACTTGTTAGGGGATATATTGCATGCCTATATGGATGATCTTGTAATCTTTTCCAACACCTTAGAAGAACATCTACGTAAGTTAGAACTAGTACTACAGAGATTAAGACAACATAACTTAAGGGTAAAGATTAGTAAGTGTGAATTTTTCAAAACAGAATTAATATATTTGGGTTTCATGGTGTCAAGCCAAGGTCTTAAAGTAGTCCATGATAAGGTGTCGGCTATACGTAATTTTCCCATACCTACTAATGTCAAGGGAATACAGCAATTTCTGGGTTGTAGTGGATATTACAGGCGTTTTATACGCAACTATTCAATAATAGCCGCTCCTTTAACTGATCTTACGAAGAAGGGCGTAGATTTCATATGGTCTGAGCAACATCAACAGGCGTTTAATACTTTGAAAGATGAACTGTGTAGTTCTCCTATCTTAAAATTTCCTGACTTCGGTAAGGAATTCTTCATTGCAACAGACGCCTCAGACTTAGGAGTAGGAGGGGTATTGCTTCAGCAATATGATAAACAGTTTTTCCCGATAGCTTTCTATTCTCGAAAATTGAGAACTTCCGAAAGTAAGTATGCAGTAATAGACAAGGAAGGACTAGCTATTGTTAATTCGCTAGTGCATTTTAAGTTCATAATTTACGGTTATCCCGTTAAGGTTCTTACTGACCATAAACCACTAACAGAATTCTTTAAAGGCTTCAATCACAGCCCTAAACGAACTCGGTGGCATTTAATCATTCAAGATTTTGGCGCAAGAATCGGGTATTTACCTGGGAAAGCAAATATCATTGCGGATGCATTATCACGCAACCCCGTGTCATCTTGTACGGAGTCTTTAGCTGAATTAATAGATATATCAACATCCATGCCTATTGTAAAAACAATATCTGAACAAGAAGATTTAGGCTGGAGTGCTGAATTGTTACAGACTGAGCAAAGAAAAGATCAGAAAATAGAAACAATTATAAATGCTTTGAAAGGCAATCATAAAGAAAAGGAATATTTAATGTATAAGCAGCAGAATTATATAATCAAAGATAATATTCTGTGTAGGACTGTGACAAGGAAAACCCGCAATACACCTTATGTAACTAACGACCAGGTAGTAGTACCAATCTCACTTATTTCCACTGTCCTGAATTGGTTGCATTCAAATCCATTACATGGACACCCTGGGTTCTCATTAATGTCACAGAAAGCCAAATCATTGTTTTATTGGCATACAATGCTTACAGATATAAAAAGACACATAGCTAATTGTCGCACATGTCAGGAAAACAAAGGGCATACGAAAACACCTGTCAGCCTAGGAGCTTATCCTGTTTCCAATCAACCCTTTGAAAGAATACATTTAGATTTGTTAACAGGATTTTACGAGTCAGACAGAGGAAATAAGCACCTCTTAGTAATTATAGATGCTTTAACTCGATATACAGAACTAATAGCGCTTAAAACTAAAACTGCGATTGAATGCGCTAGGAAGTTTTACGAGTGTTACATTTGTAAACATGGAATTCCACACATGATAATCTCAGACTCGGGTGGTGAATTTAATAATCACTTTCTTACCTCATTGTGTGAAATCCTCAACATAAAGAAGATTAATACCATGATATATCACCCAGAGTCGAATGGGCTAGTGGAAAGAGCAAATAGGAAGATATTAAATATATTGAGGGTAACACTAGGGGGATCAGACCCCAACTGGGATATTGCAATACCAGCGGCACTGAGTACTCTGAATCATTCATATCATATATCAATTAAAATGTCACCGCATGAAGCATTGTATGGTACCCCAGTTAGAACACCTTTCCATGTATTAACGCCTACAACTAATCTATCAAATCTTTTAAAAGAATGTATAAATGCAAGTATAAGTCGATATGATATCCTTCGAAAGAATTTAGAAGAATCACAAATCATAATGAAAAGGAATCATGATAAAATAGCGAAACCAACTAAAACATATACCGTGGGTGATAACATCTATATTCAAATCAATGTCAGAAAAGGGCTCAACTATAAACTAACACCTAAGTTTGAAGGCCCATTTAACATTTTGGAAACATTAACGGCCAATAGGTTTAGAATTCAAAACGTAGCCCAACCCACGGATGAGAGAATAGTACCATTGTCTCACATAAGAAATTAAAAAGAAAAGAGAGGAAAAGAAGTGAGGAAAAATTTTATTTTGTGTGACTAAAAGTTTTCTTTTTAATACAGGAGTAATTACATATATTTTTTCTCGTTACAGGTTTCCAAGATGAATTTTTTGTTGTTGGGAGTGATATTGTTCGCTCAGACATTTTTCTCGTATGGGATGAGTTCTAAGACTAAAAATATATATTTTAAATATGGCAATATAGTTGAAAGACAAGAAGACATTTTTATTACATCAACCAACGTAATTGTCGAAGTGCATATGCAAGCAATTTTTCTTCAAGAGAATGATGTCACTAGCTTAAGAACCGCCATTTCAAGGTTTTCTGCATCATTGGATGAGTTGCATAGGAGACATTTTCATTTGACTACTAAGAGTTTGCTTGGATTAACATTAAAAGTTGCAGAGATGCTATCTGATGACTTGAAAAATAAGACTGGCGAGACAGGATCTTTGGCTTATGACCTTTTGATGTGGACTGTAGGACACGAACATAAAGAAAGACGGAATCCGTTCATTTATGCTGCATTAAGCATCTTTGGGTCTGTTGCAAGTTTAGGTTTAGGACTTTCCAATCGTCTTAAAATTAGTAATCAAAATAAGAAAATTGAGTTCTTGACTCATAAAGATGAATTGATTATGTCAGAACTAAGGGATCAGTTAGCTTCAATCAATAAAATTATGGATTTGTTAAATGAACATTCAGATAATATCGTTCAAATTATGGAAGTACAGGATTTGTTGGCAACATTAACGTATTATGATTCAAAGATAGATCACATACATAACAGAATTGCACATTTCATTGAGAAATCCAAGGATTATGTAGAAGCTATCACGTTAGCAACTAAAGGTGTATTGTCGCCCCATTTGTTGCCTATACGTTACTTAAAATTAGTTCTGGAGAACGGAAGGGATAAACTAGGCTATGTTCCTTTGTTAGACGAACATAGGTTAGAATTTTATTACAGCCTAATTACAGTAAACGTAGATAATAACAAGATTAGGATTACAATTCCCTTTGATTCTTCTGATGCCTGGCAATCTTACAGGATATCACCATTTCCGACTTTCATGACGAATCACTCAAATCCAGTAATATCCAGTTTGACAGGACACGTATTGATTTCCCCAGACAAGGAAACATATACGGTCATTAAAGACTTAAATCAATTAACTCACTGTTCAGACGCAATGGATAGAAAAATATGTACAGCTGACTCATTTGAATTCCGTAAAAACTTAATGGATTCATGCGAGTTAGGTATAGTGCTAGACGGTGCTCTCTCCCATACAAGTGAAAATTGTCTGGATAAGCTTTATCCCTTTGACAATAAAGAATTCAATTGCAGACTAAATAATGGCTCGTGGATACGATACGACAAGGACGGCTTCAATGTATCATGCCCTGACGGA
The DNA here is from genome assembly GCF_036898095.1 of Palaemon carinicauda. Lineage (NCBI taxonomy): Eukaryota > Metazoa > Arthropoda > Malacostraca > Decapoda > Palaemonidae > Palaemon > Palaemon carinicauda. The sequence goes on from NC_090753.1 coordinate 83,516,540, forward strand.
TCCACATCCTTCAACCACATCTTCGTCGCAGCAGATGGCTGTATCGGGACTTCCCCGAATTCCATGGTGACTGGTCTACGGACAATCATCAGAGAACGAGTTTACTTCGCGAACTTCACGTGGACCTCTACAATGCCAGCACTTCCTCTCCCCTACAACGGCCGTGTGGCAAAGCGGTTGATGAAACTTACCGAAAAGGACCACCTGTCACCGACTTATAAAGAGATTCTTCACCCCATAATACTGGCTAGTTTGTGTGTCAGGGTGATAATATTTATCGCCGTGAACATCCTTGTTTGGCGTAGGTTACGGCACAGCAAGCAGCTACAAAGGAACGAGTTGCATAGCCCTGACAGTACCCCCTACCTGATCCAGTTCAAAGCTGTATGAGTGGCCACCTCATTCGCTAAGGGAGTAATTTGTCGGGAAGATGTTTGTATGAAAAGCTGATTAGTACGCTAGTAATATGTAATTAAAGAAATTCTCTACATTTGCATTGTTAAAAATACATTTAAAACAACATTTAAAAAATAAATAAAATAAAAAAGGATATAAATCATTTTTTCTCTCGGCATCTAATAAAAGTATATAAGCCGGAATGTTAAAAAAAAAAGAAAAGAGAAAAAAAAAATATAATAAAATATATAACAGAATCTATGGGCATCTAATAAAATATATCAGCCCTATATATAAATATATATATATATGTACGAAACCGTGGTACGTGTACGTACCAGGAATTCGTGTTTGTGCACTAAAAATTGAGTATCTTGTTTCTGACAAAGGTAACAATTATTCTTTATCAAGTTACCGAATCATTTGTAAGTCAGAATTTATTTTGTTTTGTGGTACCATGTAATCATTTGCTAGCAATGTACCATATATATGATCTTGGTTTTATCATGCATTTTTCTTTTTGCTTTGGTAATGTCTTTTTTGTATGCATTATTGTTATTATTTTTTAATGTGCCTATTTGGACATTCGTCCTCAGTTGATTGTGGCTAAAGTTAAGCAAAGAATAATACGTGTGTCCAGTCACACCTAATAACCATGTTTCGGCTTGTTGTTAAATTTTTGTAAAAAAAAAAAAAAAAATTGAGATAGCTGGCCGAGCTTATGTAATAGTTAGAATAGTAATATTACATGTTTAAAACAAATGACGTAATATGTCATGTTGGTTGGAAGAGCTAACCCTGGGATTTGCTGTAGTCATTCAAATTATAAACAGGATGTATAATGCAAAGACGGCAAATTGACATTCTTTCTTAACGTCAACACATTGTCTCCTCGTGTGAAAGTTTGTGACGTCACCGGATGCAGGTGTCTTCCGATTCCGTCACTTGGCTAAATTAAAGCAAGCATACGATATTTGTGATATCGGTAATTTATTCAGTTCATATCTAAACTTCACCAGAATTGGTCATGTGGACCAACACAGCTTCCTCCAGTGATGGAGATGTTTAACTCTGTTGTTTATTAAAAATAAAACTTAAAAACCATTAAGATGTATTCAGTAAACCATTTAAATACATCTGAAACAACTCATACTCAAATGTGTGCTTAAGACAGTAGCACACCAATATATATACAACAACATATATATCAACAATAACTACAACAACAAATGCAGCCATTTCTAGTCCACTGCAGGGCATAAGCCTCAGACATTCATGCCTTGGGTTTGGACAGTTTTCATCACCCCGCTGGCCAACTGTAGATTAATGATGGTGGGAGACTTTAGTCACAGCGAATCAAATAATATTGGTGTCCCAGAAGAAAACAGCTTTGTTGATCATGGTAATACACAAACCCTTTCACCACGTTAAGGCATACCCAATTAGAAATGGATACCATGTAAACATTATTTCAATTTTAATGAGTATATATTATTTTTTAACCAATAACCATATTTATTATAATCATATCGAAGACTACAAATACTTATTCTTATCTACGGACGAAAAAAATATTACGAAAAATATTAAAATTATTGCTTTAATGAAAAGTTATTTATCTTGTAGAGTTTTAAAAAATATATGAGAGTTGAATTGCTTCTAACACAGGAAATCAATAATCACGTCAGGAAACAATTAAGGATAATGATTGTGATGAATCTATCATGATGCTCTCCTACACTTACTGACGCAAAGGGGCTTGATTAGATTTCGCATATAGAGATTAATATTTCTTTCGAAATTGGAAATATTTCTTGATGTTAAGATTGTCAGTATACAAAACCTTTACCATAATCATATATATATATATATATATATATATATATATATATATATATATATATATATATATATATATATATATATATATATATATACTGTATATGTATGTATATATATATGTATATATATTTATATATATATATATATATATTAAAGGGTAAAATCCACAGGAAATAGGAAAGGAAAAGACCAGGTACCAAGCGCTTTCGTGTATTACGTACACTTCTTCAGGGTACAAAGTGAAATAGAACATAAAATCATACAATAAAGAAACCTAACAAAACTGAAATAAAAGCCACAAACTAGCAAAGCATCATCAATATGCTAAAATAACAAACAGTCGTTAAAAATGAATAAACAATTGTAGTTTAAAATAAAATACTAGTAATATAACAATCTTTAAACTAAATGTTTACATTGTACTTCCTTACAATTTCATTAACAAGATGAGTGTCTAGTTTAAAAAGACTAGAACTGAGATTTAAAATTTGATTATTAAAATATTTAATAAAAGCAGATTCAATAATATTTCTTTTAACAAGATTTTTACAAAATAAAATCTCTGAGGAGTTTTCCCAGTCAATACAATGGTTAAAATCGTTCATGTGGACAAACAAGGCACTAGACATTTGTCCTGTCCTAACTGCATATCGATGTTGTTTAATTCGATTGTTAAGCAATTTTCCGGTTTGACCCACATATTTCTTGTCACAACCAGTACATGGAATTATGTAAATAGAGCCACTATTATAACTTGGAGAATTATTTATTAGGACATTCTTTACCGTTCCTGAACTTTTAAAAACTAAATTTACTTTGAATATTTTTAATAAATCTTTTATATAAGCAAAGTTTTCATTGTATGGAAGTGCCAGCACATTCTCATTCTTAAAAGGTTCCCTATTCTTGTCGGAATAAAATATATGCCTAGCTTTCCGTAGAGACTTGTCAATTAAAACTTTAGGATATTTTAATTTAATTCCTATGTCATTAATTCTACAAAATTCTGCGTCTATAAATTCGGGGCTGCAAATCCTTAAAGCCCTTAAAAACATACTTGAAAAAACAGAAACTTTTACACTAGTTTGATGGTTTGAATAAAAATGAATGTGGGAGCAAACATTAGTAGGTTTCCTGTAAATATCAAAAACAAAGCCTCTATTGTTTCTATGCACTAAAACATCTAAAAATGGCAATTTACAATGATTCTCTTCTTCAATAGTGAATTTTATGGAGTATACTAAACTATTTAACTTTTCCAAAAAAATATTTAGATTCTCATATGTAGGCCAAACACAAAAAATATTGTCAACATAACGAAACCAAAGAACCCCTTTAGGCAAAATCGCTGGCAACAGTTTTACTTCGAAAAATTCCATGTAAAGGTTACTGAGTACTGGGGATAGGGGATTACCCATTGCCATTCCAAACTTTTGTAGGTAGTACTTTCCATTAAAAACAAATTTACAGTCTTTAACACATAATTTTATCAATTCAATAATTTTGTCATAAGATAAAGGTAAAACATGCTTACTTAATTCTTCGGATAAAAATGTCAATAGATCGTCAACGGGAACCTTCGTAAATAAAGACGTTACATCAAAACTTATCATTTTAAAGTTAAAATCAATGCGAGCACTAAGCAACTTGTTAACAAAATCTGTATTATTCTTTATATGTTTTACCTTTATCTTATGACAAAATTATTGAATTGATAAAATTATGTGTTAAAGACTGTAAATTTGTTTTTAATGGAAAGTACTACCTACAAAAGTTTGGAATGGCAATGGGTAATCCCCTATCCCCAGTACTCAGTAACCTTTACATGGAATTTTTCGAAGTAAAACTGTTGCCAGCGATTTTGCCTAAAGGGGTTCTTTGGTTTCGTTATGTTGACAATATTTTTTGTGTTTGGCCTACATATGAGAATCTAAATATTTTTTTGGAAAAGTTAAATAGTTTAGTATACTCCATAAAATTCACTATTGAAGAAGAGAATCATTGTAAATTGCCATTTTTAGATGTTTTAGTGCATAGAAACAATAGAGGCTTTGTTTTTGATATTTACAGGAAACCTACTAATGTTTGCTCCCACATTCATTTTTATTCAAACCATCAAACTAGTGTAAAAGTTTCTGTTTTTTCAAGTATGTTTTTAAGGGCTTTAAGGATTTGCAGCCCCGAATTTATAGACGCAGAATTTTGTAGAATTAATGACATAGGAATTAAATTAAAATATCCTAAAGTTTTAATTGACAAGTCTCTACGGAAAGCTAGGCATATATTTTATTCCGACAAGAATAGGGAACCTTTTAAGAATGAGAATGTGCTGGCACTTCCATACAATGAAAACTTTGCTTATATAAAAGATTTATTAAAAATATTCAAAGTAAATTTAGTTTTTAAAAGTTCAGGAACGGTAAAGAATGTCCTAATAAATAATTCTCCAAGTTATAATAGTGGCTCTATTTACATAATTCCATGTACTGGTTGTGACAAGAAATATGTGGGTCAAACCGGAAAATTGCTTAACAATCGAATTAAACAACATCGATATGCAGTTAGGACAGGACAAATGTCTAGTGCCTTGTTTGTCCACATGAACGATTTTAACCATTGTATTGACTGGGAAAACTCCTCAGAGATTTTATTTTGTAAAAATCTTGTTAAAAGAAATATTATTGAATCTGCTTTTATTAAATATTTTAATAATCAAATTTTAAATCTCAGTTCTGGTCTTTTTAAACTAGACACTCATCTTGTTAATGAAATTGTAAGGAAGTACAATGTAAACATTTAGTTTAAAGATTGTTATATTACTAGTATTTTATTTTAAACTACAATTGTTTATTCATTTTTAACGACTGTTTGTTATTTTAGCATATTGATGATGCTTTGCTAGTTTGTGGCTTTTATTTCAGTTTTGTTAGGTTTCTTTATTGTATGATTTTATGTTCTATTTCACTTTGTACCCTGAAGAAGTGTACGTAATACACGAAAGCGCTTGGTACCTGGTCTTTTCCTTTCCTATTTCCTGTGGATTTTACCCTTTAATATATGTCACGTGCAGTTTTGTGACTGATAAGTAATATATATATATATATATTTATATATATATATATATATGCATATATATACATACATATATATATATATATATATATATATATATATATATATATATATATATACTGTATATGTATATATATATATATATATATATATATATATATATATATATATATATATATATATATATATATATATACTGTATATGTATATATATATAAACTTCTAGATTCATCGATTTACAACACGACATTGTTTCAAAGTTAAATAATTAAATAATTATGCGATAAATCACTTACTGCATCTAATTATATATTCTGTAGCTAACTATATGACAGACCACATGCCATATGCATTTTAAAATTTTTATATATTTTCCTTTGATATTTTCAAGGGAGAATGGCTTAACTTTTACATCTCAGACCGTCTATCATATTTACAATTTAAGATTTATGTTGATATTAGTATTAAATGGTAGAAAAGTTTCAGGCAAATAGTGATAAGTAGATATGTATATGTCCCATTCACAGTATATTTATTCAAACAGAGATAAACTTAATACGTCCATTCATAAAAGTTAGCTAGAGATAACTAGAAAGATATTTGTTTCAATTGGTAATTTAAGATATATATATATATATATATATATATATATATATATATATGTATATATATTTATATATATATATATATATATATATATATATCTATATATATATATATATATATATATATATATATGTATATATGTACTGTATATATAAAGCATATACACACATACATATATATATATATATATATATATATATATATATATATATATATACAGTATATATATATATATATATATATATATATATATATGTATATATATACTGTATATATAAAGCATGTACATATATTTTTATATACATATATATATATATACATATATATATATATATATATATATATATATATATATGTACCGTATATATACATATATACATATATACATATATATATGTATATATATAAATTATATATATATATATATATACATATATATATATATATATATATATATATATATATATTAAAAGAAATTTACTGCCTAAAATATGAGCTGGAAAATATATTTTCTCTTCAGAAAAGATTGAAATTGAATAAGAGATAACATTAGATATGTCTGCTTCATATCAAAACTTTTAGGGTCCAGAAGATATGTGAAAAGTTTATATAGCCAGAAATAAGTGGAAATAAGTGTGGCCCACTTTTAAAAGTGTCAAGTAGAGGGAAATGTTTTCTAATATGTCTGCCATATTTACAGAAGTTTAAAGTAGATGGTTATAAGTACACCATTTAGAAAGATTTAGTCTTCTAATGTAACTAAATGTAATTTCTATACAATTACATTTACAATACAAACACGTATGTCATTGTCGTCTGATTTTATCTAGATAAAAAATAATCCTTTTTGTCTCCATTATTGTCATTAGAATCTAACATATTTAAATATTCAATTCTTTATCCGTGCCTATATCCACTGCTTTATTCGTTAAAGGGAAAATTAAAAGTTCATTATTATCAGCAGTTTTCCAAAGCTTACTATTTCAATTAATTACCACATACTTACCTGTTGATATATATGAAATATAAATATATAAATATATAAGTATATAAATATGTAAATATATAAATATATAAATATATAAATATATAAATACATATATATATATATATATATATATATATATATATATATATATATATATATAAATATATAAATATAGAAATATTGATATATATTTCTTACCAGACATTGAAAAATTAAAAAAATCGTCACAATTATAATTTAAAATATACAATTTATTATTAAAATTTTCTTTGGATAAGACTATTATTTATCAACATTATCTCATTATATCTCATCGCATAAGGAAAACACATCATTATCTTTCCGAATCTCATCCGGCGCTCGTCCTCATTATCATCATCATCATTATTATCACCATCATCATGATCATCATCATCCCACTTCGCCCTATTGTGGAAGCGGAGTCTCCTCCGGTAAATGGGAGACATCTGCGAAGGATATCTGAGAAGGACCCTCGAATCCTTCCTCCAAGGAAGGAGATAATCCTCGAGGACTTGTCTCGCCAATAGAGCTTCTTCCTCGGGAGCCGAGGACCGCTCCTTCCTCGTCGGCTCCCAGACGTTGAGTTGTCTTCTTCTCTTCGTCTCTTCTTCTGTTTTTCTGTTATTGTCTTCTAGTCTTTTTTTCTCTTCTTCTTGTTTTTTCCGTTACTCTCTTCTTGTCTTCTGTTATTTCCTTCCTTTTTCTCTTCTAGCATTTTTCTGTTATCCTCTTCTTCTTGCCTTTTTCTAAAGGAGACGAATGCTGTGTAGAGGAGGGTAATAAGAAGATTTGGAGACTTGGTAAATGGAGAGAATGAATAGGAGAGATGAAAAGAGATATAGAAAAAAAGAGACAAAACGAGAGTGAGAAAGAAAAAAAAAGAGATACAAGAAGGAAGAAATTTTTTTCTTTTTATGAGTGTAGGTAAACAGAAGTTGCCAACAGGGGAAAAATTAAGAGAACAAGAGAGAAGTAAGAGGATAGCCAAAAAAATGCAAACAAGGAAGTAAGAGGTGAAGCAGAAAACAGACACAAACAGGAGAAGAAATGTGATAATAAGAGAACGTAGAGATGGAGAATGATGGAAAATGCAAGCTGTTGTTTTACTTTATTCAGTCGACATTTGGTGAATGACATTAGGTGAATTGAGTGAATGACATTAAGTGAAGGACATTAGGTGATTGACATTGGGGAATGACATTAGGTGAATAACATTAGGTGAATTACTTTGGGGGGATGACATTGGGGGAATAACATTAAGTGAATGACATTGGGGGAATAACATTAAGTGAATGACATTAGGTGAATGACATTAAGTGAATAACATTAGGTGAATGACTTTAAGTAATGACATTAAGGGAATGTCATTGGGCGAATGACATTGGGTGAATGACATTAAGTGAATGACTTTAAGTCAATGACATTAGGGGTATAACAGTGGGTGAATGACATTCAGTGAATAACAGAAGGTGAATGACATTGAGTGAATTACATTGGGTGAATGAAATTAAGTTAATGACATTAGGTTAATGACACTGTGTGTTCCTTATTTAATGTGCCGTTTCTTTGCCCTAAATTGTATTGATAATTTCGTAAATGATTAGGTGATACTGAGAGAGAGAGAGAGAGAGAGAGAGAGAGAGAGAGAGAGAGAGAGAGAGAGAGAGAGAGAGAGAGAGAGAGAGATACTTTGTTTTTCCTTATAGAATTCTATTTTATTTTCTAATTTCACCGCGACAGTAAAACATATTTGACTGATTCTCCTGCTTCCTTTTCATACTTTACATCAACATGTGGAAAAGGTTTCAGAATTCATTTATCCTTTTGGCTATATCACAAGTCAGTATTATATGAATAGTTTTTCAATCTATTGCCTAAGGGTTTTTTTATGTGTGCAGAAAAAAGTCGAAACTGAAAAAAAAAAAAAAAACGATAAGGAAAAATACTTTTAATTTTGACATTCTGATATTTTAATTCCTTTTTTATTTAATGCGCTGTCATATCACCCAAAGGTTTAGAGGTTTAAAGGCCGCTCATGAATGGTGCAGGTTAGGGACAGTTTCATTTCCCTATCAAGCAGGACAATGTTTTAGAGACTGACCATATATACATATGATTAGCGTCCAAGGCCCCTCTCCTCCCAAGATTGAAAACAATGGTAAATGATCAAATTAAGATTATTTACCCAGCCAACACCAATATATAGTCCAAATAAAGAATTAAATGACAATCATCACTCTTTATTAAACGGGGAATTGATTAATTTGAGGTTTTCTGTCTCCACCCAAGCTAGGGCCAAGGAGGGGCAGGCAATGGCTGCTGAGGACTCAGCAGATAGACTTATAGGCTCCCCTAAACCCCCATCCTTAACTCACAAGGATGGTGAGGTTGCAGCGACCAAAGAAGCTAAGGAGTTTGAGCGAGACTCGAACCAGTCAGAACTTACCACATCGGCCCCCACGACCCTAAAAACTTTTGAAAGGAATAACTTTTCATCTCAATCCTTATCCAGATAAGTTCCAAGAACTCAGAGGTATGCAGTAATATATTATCACTTATTTCACAAGCAATACAGACGTCTAATCTATGCCATTATCATATAAAAAAAAATTTTATCCTTTAACATTTACAATACATTACTTACTTATTATTGGTATTTATATATATTTTTAGCTTTTTATATTTTTACATATTTTTTAAGGTTTAAATTCTATTCTCTTTGGTAATGGTAGTGTTGTTATATACAAACATTAGAGTGATATTGATACTTATTTGGGTTAAAGTGACTTTCTGCTTCTACAAAACCTGACAATGTTGATGGTCTGGTGGTAGCGTCCCTGTTTAGTGATTGCCGGACTGGGCTTCGAGTCCCGCTAAAGCTCGTTAGTTCCTTTGATCGCCACAACCTCACCATCCTTGTGAGTTAAGTATGGGGAGTTTGGGGGAGCCTATAGGTCTATCTGCTGAGTCATCAGCAGCCATTGCCTGTCCCTTCCTGGTCCTAGCTTGGATAGAGAGGGGGCTTGGGCGCCGATCATATGTAATATGGCCAGTTTCTAGGGCATTGTCCCGCTTGATGGGGCAAAGTCACTGTCTCTAACCTCTGCTTTTCATGAACGGACTTTAAACCTTTTAAACATTCTTTTCAAAGCAACAATAATATGATACACAGAATGAAAGACCTTGTATGTGACACCATTAGAATAAAAGTCTCAAATGTAATTACATAGCAACTGGTTTCCACATTCTTCTTTTGAATGTTTCCTCACTTTCCGTTGAATAAAATGATAACATATCATTAGTGTTTCATCTTTTAAGAATTTCGTAGATAATTTGACATTGGACAATCTTTTTTTTTTATCATTACTCTCCGAGAATTTTCACCATGTTACTTATGTTTTGATCTCGTCTTACAGTTGTTCATTATTCACTAGTGTACAAGACCCGTCAATAATGACGGCTAGATGTTTAGATAGATATGCACTCATACAGAGATTCAATCCGACCTACCCCGCCCCCTTTCCTAAATACAACCCCTCTCACCAGGGTTTGACTACTCCCTCTCCCCCTACCCCAGGAATGATGAGAGACTTAGTAGTTATACGTCTTGCCACTGAGCGTAACCGAAAAGAAATATATATATATATATATATATATATATATATATATATATATATAATATATATATATATATGTATATATACATATATATATGTACAGTAAATATATATATATATATATATATATATGTATATATATATATATATATATATATATATATACTGTATATATATATATATATGTATTTTTACCTTTTATTTTGAAAAGTAAACAAATTTTCATTAAATATACTTATGTTCCTTCTTTAAAGGGTTTTAGCATCCTGCTTTTCCAACTAGGATTCTAGTCTACCTTGTAATAATAATAATAATAATAATAATAATAATAATAATAATAATAATAATAATAATAATAATAATAATTCCTGAGATCCTTCCTGACATTCCACTCTTGAATCCTAAATCCATCCAAAATCTTGTGGTGCCAATGCCCTCATCAATCATAGCGCCAGATAATTCCTAATCAATCAATCAATCGTATGTCTATTGCTGTAGCGGTATACCTCCTCTGAGAGCTTTGCTTTAACTATTATTATTATTATTGTTGTTGTTGTTGTTGTTGTTATTATTATTATTATTATCATTATTATTATTATTATTATTATTATTATTATTATTATTATTGTTATTATTATTATTATTATTATTATTATTATTATCATTATCACTTACTAAGCTACACCCCTAGTTTGAAAAGCGGGATGATATAAGCCCAGGAGCTCCAATAGAGAAAATAGCCCATTGAGGAAAGGAAACAAGGAAAAATAAAATATTTAAGACTAACAACATAGAAATAAATATATCATTAATGGATATTGAACTTGAAATCAATAATTAACTACACTGTTAAAAAAGAACCGTATATTTAATCGGTAATTCTCCGTAATAATATACTTCTCTCAGCCGTATTTCAGTAAAATACAGGCGACCGTAATTTTTACCCTAGTTTGTTAATATCTTATACGGGTTGGTGACCGTAATATCCCTCATTTACGTCAATATATCCGTTTTTTTTTTTTTAAACGGCAAATGCCTGGAAACATTTATTCAAGGATTTTTACCGTTTTTACTGCAAATTTTTAAATGTAAATTCAAAATTGGGTCTTCGATAATTATCTTTGCTGATTTGAGTTTATCATTTATGTTCAGATTTATATAAAATTTATGTGTTTTGTTTATTGTCTTTTATTTATTGCATAATCATGACCTTTTCTGACCTTGTCTGACCTTTCAAGTTACAAAACTAATTTTATATTTTATAATGTTCTGGGCAGAATAAAACGCTTATGTTTAATAGAAAAGATTTAAGTATGTCAGATTTCGTCATCTTAATTATATAGGAAAATATTCATTTTAACCGGGATAATCTATTTTTTTAGTATTGTAGAATTTTCATACGCAAAGAAAAAAAAATATACAAATGTCCGACAAATTTAGGAAAAATTATTATTTTTTGCAGTTTTTTCTACTTATTTTTTTCAGTTTTTATTGCCATTAACTAATGAATATGAATAAATATATTTCAAGTTGTTTCGTAAATTCAAGCGCTAAAGTTATTAGGTTTCTGTATTCAAATGTCTTCATAAAAGTCTGAATGACTGATGACTGTTCAAGTTAAAAACCTTCACGAAATTTGCATAAAAATGATAAAGAAAGTATTATATAACATTAACATTCAACTCTTAGAATGGTTGTTTTTTATATATACGTATAAGAAAAGATGTAAAGGAATTTAGTTGTGTTTAACCATCCATATCTATAACTTTCAGTTGTTTGTAGAAGACTCGCCATAATATCAAACCTATGTACCACTCAACTCCATAAAAAATCTTCATTTCCTCCTTCGTCTATTGACGCAAAGGGCCTCAGTTAGATTTCGCCTGGCATCTCTATCTTGAGCTTCTAAATAAATACTTCTCTACTCATCATCTCCTACTTTGCGTTTCTTAATCCTCAGCCACGTAGGCCTGGGGCTTCCAACTCTTCTAGTGCCTTGTGGAACCCAGTTGAAAGTATGGTGAACTAATCTCTCTTGGGGAGTGCGAAGAGCATGCCCAAACCATCTCCATCTGCCCCTCACCATGATCTGATTCACGTATGGCACTCGAGTAATCTCTCTTATAGTTTCATTTCTAATCCTGTCCTGCCATTTAACTTCCAATATTCTTCTGAGGGCTTTGTTCTCAAATCTACTAAATCTATTGGAGATTGGATTATTATTATACCATGAGACATGCCCGTACTATAACACAGATCAATAATAATAATAATAATAATAATAATAATAATAATAATAATAATAATAATAATAATATTCAAAGCAAAACCACTACTAGATATTTAAAAAAGCACAAAGTTTTCCATGCCGAAAAAAAAAAAACCTTTGGTCAACGGTAACTAATTTACCAGATGACACTGACTCACCCTATTCCTCCGAGGGACCAAAGGAAAACATTTCTTAGGACGTAAGTAACAGGCTCGAAGTCTTTAATTAGGGAGATGACACCTGGATCCCTTTGAACCGGAGGCTGGAAGCTGATCTCTATTCGTCTGGAAATGAGATCAAATCTCGCCCAGTTCGGACGAGACAGAATCTCATTTACCTAAGATGACCGGGACTCGACCTCGCTCATTGGAGGAAAGGACCCGCTTGGGTCATCAGCCTCTTATCTACAGGGCATGCGACAGGGAGTTCCCCCATTCAAAGGATCTGACGCATCATTTCTTGAATTCAGGAGTCGGTGGTTTCTGTATTTTTGGCTTCGGATTTTTATAGTGAATGAAATTTTGAGTTGAAAATTGCCATTTCTCAAGACTTTTTTTTTATGATTTTCCAGATTTTTTTTTAATATATTACTTTGTTGTCGTTTTTATTCTTGAATCTAGGTGTCGATGGTTTCTGTATTTCTTATATATATATATATATATATATATATATATATATATATATATATATATGTGTGTGTGTATATATATCTATATCTATATATATATATATATATATATATATATATATATATATATATATATGTATTATATATATATATATGTGTGTGTGTGTATATATATGTATACATACATACATATATATATATATATATATATATATATATATATATATATATATATGTATGTATACATATATATATATATATATATATATATATATATATATATATATATATTTATATATATATACATATATTTATATATGTATATGTATATATATATATATATATATATATATATAATGAATGAGTTTTGAGTTTTTGACTTGGAAAGTTGAATTCCTCATGATTTCTTATAAGAAGTTTCAAATATCTTTCCATTTCCATTGAATATTTGTAATATCTTAAATTGAGACTTTGACCGTTAGTCTATTTGCTATCTAAATATAAGTAAAGTGATTTGCTCCAATGCGTCAAGCTTTTGAATTTATCTTTTTTTTTTCTTTTTAGAAGTTTCATAATAGTGTTTTCATTATTATTATTATTGTTATTATTATTATTATTATTATTATTATTATTATCATTATTATTATTATTATTATTATCATTATTATTATTATTATTATTATTATTATTATTATCATTATCATTGTTATTATTATTATTATTATTATTATTATTATTATTAGTATTGGTATTATTATTATTATTATTATTATTATTATTATTATTATTATTGATAGCTAAGCGACAGCCCTAGTTGGAAAAGCAGAATATTTTAAGCCCAATGGCTCCAATCAAGAAAAACTGCCCTAGGAAGAAAGGAAATAAAGAAAAAGAAAATTAGTACTCCTTATCAAATAAACAATATATCTTGTTATTTCCAAAGCCAAATGACAAAAAAATCGAACAAAAAATCTTTAATGAAATTGAGAATATAGAGTAGATTAAAACATAATTATAATTGAAGTAAAAAGATGCATTTCTTGACCATGGAAGAATTAGTGCATGTTATCTAAATAAATATTTTAGAGGCGTAAACAGATGGAAATTCTTTATCTAAGGTATGCTGTGAAGTTAACGAACATTCATAGTCTTGAAAATGAAAAAGGTGCTCATCGTAGACCTCGGGATTTGGACTTACAAATAAAAACAATTAAAGGTTTAAAGGCCACTCATGAATGGCAGAGGCAAGGGACAGTATCATTGTCCCCATCAAGCAAGACAATGCCCCTAGAGACTTACCATGTAATATATAATCAGCGACCAAGCTCCATCTCCACCCAAGCTAGGACCAAGGAGGGACAGGCAATGGCTGCTGATGACTCAGGAGATAGAACTAAAGGCACCCCCAAACACCCCATCCTTAGCTCACAAGGATAATGAGGTTGCAGCGGCAAAAGGAACTAACGAGTTTGAGTGGGAATCGAACACCAGTCTGGCAATCAACAGGAAAGGATGCTACCATCAGACCACCATAAGAAGGAAGTTTTTATTGAAAACGACGGTGAAAAGGTTACATTCAATTTTGCAATCATATACTATACAATTAGATTGATGCTATACTGATCGGTATCTTGTCCTCTTCCTCTATTAGTCTTTGGAATTCTCTTTCTTGTTTTGTTTTACCTCCCTTAAAAGTGAAGGTTTCTCACCATTTGAATGAACACCATACTGCGTACATACATCTATGTCTTTCACTTTCGATCATACGACTCCAAAGACATGAGGGTCAATCAATCAGTAATCCTTTCTCTTCCTTTATCTTTTTCTTAATCTTGCTTTGCCTGTCATTTTCCCAAAACATGTTTTATAAAAGATAAGATATTATTATTATTATTATTATTATTATTATTATGATTATTATTACTATTATTATTATTATTATTATTACTATTATTATTATTACTTTTATCATTATAATTATTAGTATTTTCATTATTATTATTATTATTTATTATTATTATTATTTTCATTATTATCAATCAATAATCCTTTCTCTTCCTTTACCTTTTTCTTAATCTTGCTATGCCTGTCATTTTCCCAAAACGCTCTTTAAAAAGATAAGACGATCGAAAGGAAAGTCCTCCCAATGTGGAGAAATATCTAACCCTTCCGTTCCAGTGAGTGAGCCCACTCGCAATGGCCCGTTATATAGATAGACTGTATCAGGGATACGACCCCATAGCCCGCTTTAGACGACCATAGCCAGAGAACTTACGACCCCTTGGTTGTAAAGGGTTCTTCTTCCCGTTTATTTATCACTAGAGGAAATATTTAAAATCTATGCCATCTTTTACGGCTCCAGACTTCGATTACGGTTTGATATTAAGGGACATGAAAACCTGGTTTGGAGATATCTCTTAAAATTGTAGAAAGTTACTTTTTACTATTGGATTCCATTTCTTGTAGAGAATTAGATTATGGTGAAATTATCTTTTTGAAGATACGTAGTTTGTTTTATTGAAACAATGATATTTTTTATGGCCAAAATTAAGTCTTTTTATAGTTTATATATGAAAATATTGTTTTTATGTTGTTATTGTTCGTAAAGTATTTAATTTTAGTTGTTCTTTACTTCTCATATAGTTTACTTATTTCTTTATTTCTTCTCCTGACTGGGCTATTTTTCCTTGTTGGAGACCTACGGCTTATAACATCCCGCTGTTCCAACTATAGAGTTGTAGCTTAGTAAGTAATAATACTATATATATGTATATAAATATATAATGTACATACACACACATATATATGTATATATATGTATATATATATATATATATATATATATATACATATATGTATATATTTGTACATATATATATATATATATATATATATATATATATATATATAATATATATATATATATAATATATATATGTGTGTATATATATATATATATATATATATACATATATATATATATATATATATATATATATATATATATATATATATATATATATATATCTTTTAAGAAGACATCGATCGCTTTGTCTCTCCTGAAAAGAATATAAATAGTATTCAATGTTTTGACACAATCTAAAACCGAAGCATAAACTTAAAATGAATGTAATAAATCAGACAAAAATGATAAATAGATAAATCAATAAAAACTTCATTATTTCCATTTTTACTTTTTATTATGTTTGAAAACTATTAAGGCACATTTTCCTTTTGTTTCATAAACAGTAGGCCTACATCAAATTTGATTGACATTCCGTAGGCATCAAATCTTCCCCTACATTCGAGGTAATAATAAGAATAGAATTAAGAATACCATCTATATCTCAATCATGTAATTCTTAAATATACCTCTTTTTTCCTATCTCCTTATTCCAAAGAATATACATAAATTCAATTGTTTATACATATATGAATTAATAAAAAAAAAAAAAAAAGGACGCTAATTTCAAGGATTTTTTTTTTTTTTTTTGCTGAATTAGTGAAAAATCAGAAATCGACAAATTGTATAGTTTCTCATTCATAATGTTCATTTCTGTTTTTGACGTTGTTAATAGTTTATA
>NC_090753.1:83551062-83558562 GCF_036898095.1 Palaemon carinicauda
GTAACTGGTGAAAGCTGACAATGTATACTTTATCTAGTAAGTAGTTCTAAGTGTAAATAGCAAATTGACATTCAGTGGGAATGTTATAAGATTGGAAGTCTGGCTATAGGTAATCACAAGCGATAAGGAATAATTGTTCAAGTACTGGGGTTCGAATCCCGCTCAATCTCGTTCGTTCCTTTGGTCGCTGTAACCTCACCGTTCATGTGAGGTAAGGATGGGGTGTTTTGTGGGAGCCTATAGGTCTATCTGCTGAATCATCAGCCGCCATTTCCCGGCCCTCCTTGGTCCTTGCTTTGGTGGAGAGGGGTCTTGGACACTGATCATTGTTATGAATATACACTGTTAAAAATCTACCGTAAAAATACAGTAAAAATCCTGGAATAGATGTTGCCAGAGATTTACCGTTTTAAAACCGGATATATTAACGTAAAAGAGTGATATTACGGTCGGCCAAACCGTAAAAGATAATAACAAAGTAAGGTAAAATTACGGTCGCTTGTATTTTACTGAAATACGGCTGAGAACAGTAGATTATTTACGGAGAATATCCGATTAAAATTACGGTTTTTTTAACAGTGTAAGGTCATTCTCTAGGACATTGTCCTGCCATTCATGAAACACCTTTTAAAACCTTTAACAGAAAACTATCCTTTAGATGGAGGTAATTTGTGTCATTTAAAACTATGAGACAATTTGTTGTTTTAATGGAATTATTCCCATCAGAACTTCGTCCTTGATATCCTTGAACCTATCCATTACTAAGGAACCTTTCTTTAAGGGCCTCCCGTTCCCTCGAGTCATCCTTCAATGTTTTCCAGACTCTGAAGTGGCACTCGAAAACATGATGAAGAGTTCTTAGTAGAAAAGTTTACTTATTATGTTGTCCTTTTCCAGGAAACTCTTTAATATCTATGAATTATTCATAGAAGAGAAATAGGGGGAAATAAGTTTCCTTAATGAACTGATGAAAATGTATGAATTTACCATATTCGGAAACTCATATTATTTTCAGAAAATTTTTATTGAACGAATGGAATTATGAAGGATTTTGGTTTAACAATATTTTTTTTTTGGTTTTTTTATATCTAAGGGTAAATTATGCTTATCATATTCGTAAAATGAAATATTTTCATTATGTCAGTTGCAGACTCTGGAATAGGAGATTTCATATACCCATACGCATATATATAGATTATAGATGCCACACACAACTATATATATATATATATATATATATATATATATATATATATATATATATATATATATGTATATGTGTGTGTGTATGCGTATGCGTGCTTGCAAAAGATGTGCCATACCTTTTAATAGTTAAAATATGAGGGATTACGTATATATATATATATATATATATATATATATATATATATATATATATTTATATATATATATATATATATATATATATATATATATATATATATATATATATATCGCTTGTCCTAAGGGGCGATCCTATACCAAACAAAGTGAGAAAAAATTAGGTTAAAAACGGTGGGATGAGGAAGGAAATGAACGATGTCCCAACAGTGAGAAGTTCCCTACATCTTACCAAACGTCGTTCTTTCTGAAAGATTTATTTTCCTTTTTAGAAAGGGGAAGGGGATTTGTAAAAGTTGCTAGAATGATAATATATGATTTTATGGCCAAAATAAACGTCTTCTTTTTATTCATTTGGTTTATTTTATCATTCTTATACTCAGGAAAGTCTAGTCTTGAACTTTTGAGGGGAAATAATTAAACATAATTTTTTTTTAATTTCTCATTTGCTTATATGCCCAATTGTATATAAAATTTCCATGAAAGCTGTCAGAATTTTGGGATTATAACAGAAAACTTACAATTTCGTTTAATTATAGTTCAATGGGCAAAATTATGAACATGGTGTTTTCTTGTTTTGTAATGAGAAATGTTCAGTCGTATCTAATTATTTAGCTTTGTTTCATCATTGATTGTTTTAAAATCCTTAATTGTCATTCTTCTGTAAAGCAATTAAATTATCTTCTCTTTATCAATTATTTTAAAACAATTATCGTCATTGTTTTGAAACGCAATTTAACTATCATCTCATTATCAATTACTTTAAAAACATCTATCGTCAATTATGTCTCTTCTGATACGCAATTAAATTATCTTCTCATTATCAGTTACTTTATGGTTATTTATCGTCCTTCTTCTAAAACGCAATTGAATTATCTTCTCATTATCAGTTACTTTATGATTATATATATCGTCCTTCTTCTATAACGCAATTAAATTATCTTCTCATTATCAGTTACTTTATGATTATATATATCGTCCATCTTCTATAACGCAATTAAATTATCTTCTCATTATCAGTTACTTTATGATTATATATATCGTCCTTCTTCTATAACGCAATTAAATTATCTTCTCATTATCAGTTACTTTATGATTATATATATCGTCCTTCTTCTATAACGCAATTAAATTATCTTCTCATTATCAGTTACTTTATGAATATTTATCGTCCTTCTTCTAAAACGCAATTGAATTATCTTCTCATTATCAGTTACTTTATGATTATATATATCGTCCTTCTTCTATAACGCAATTAAATTATCTTCTCATTATCAGTTACTTTATGATTATATATATCGTCCATCTTCTATAACGCAATTAAATTATCTTCTCATTATCAGTTACTTTATGGTTATTTATCGTCCTTCTTCTAAAACGCAATTGAATTATCTTCTCATTATCAGTTACTTTATGATTATATATATCGTCCTTCTTCTATAACGCAATTAAATTATCTTCTCATTATCAGTTACTTTATGATTATATATATCGTCCATCTTCTATAACGCAATTAAATTATCTTCTCATTATCAGTTACTTTATGATTATATATATCGTCCTTCTTCTATAACGCAATTAAATTATCTTCTCATTATCAGTTACTTTATGAATATTTATCGTCCTTCTTCTATAACGCAATTAAATTATCTTCTCATTATCAGTTACTTTATGATTATATATATCGTCCTTCTTCTATAACGCAATTAAATTATCTTCTCATTATCAGTTACTTTATGAATATTTATCGTCCTTCTTCTATAACGCAATTAAATTATCTTCTCATTATCAGTTACTTTATGATTATTTAGCGTCCTTCTTCTAAAACGCAATTAAATTATCTTTTCATTATCAGTTACTTTATGATTATTTAGCGTAATTCTTCTATAACGCAATTAAATTATCTTCTCATTATCAGTTACTTTATGAATATTTATCGTCCTTCTTCTATAACGCAATTAAATTATCTTCTCATTATCAGTTACTTTATGAATATTTATCGTCCTTCTTCTATAACGCAATTAAATTATCTTCTCATTATCAGTTACTTTATGATTATATATATCGTCCTTCTTCTATAACGCAATTAAATTATCTTCTCATTATCAGTTACTTTATGAATATTTATCGTCCTTCTTCTATAACGCAATTAAATTATCTTCTCATTATCAGTTACTTTATGAATATTTATCGTCCTTCTTCTATAACGCAATTAAATTATCTTCTCATTATCAGTTACTTTATGATTATATATATCGTCCTTCTTCTATAACGCAATTAAATTATCTTCTCATTATCAGTTACTTTATGAATATTTATCGTCCTTCTTCTATAACGCAATTAAATTATCTTCTCATTATCAGTTGCTTTATGATTATATATATCGTCCTTCTTCTATAACGCAATTAAATTATCTTCTCATTATCAGTTACTTTATGAATATTTATCGTCCTTCTTCTATAACGCAATTAAATTATCTTCTCATTATCAGTTACTTTATGATTATATATATCGTCCTTCTTCTATAACGCAATTAAATTATCTTCTCATTATCAGTTACTTTATGAATATTTATCGTCCTTCTTCTATAACGCAATTAAATTATCTTCTCATTATCAGTTACTTTATGATTATTTAGCGTCCTTCTTCTAAAACGCGATTAAATTATCTTTTCATTATCAGTTACTTTATGATTATTTAGCGTAATTCTTCTATAACGCAATTAAATTATCTTCTCATTATCAGTTACTTTATGAATATTTATCGTCCTTCTTCTATAACGCAATTAAATTATCTTCTCATTATCAGTTACTTTATGAATATTTATCGTCCTTCTTCTATAACGCAATTAAATTATCTTCTCATTATCAGTTACTTTATGATTATTTAGCGTCCTTCTTCTAAAACGCAATTAAATTATCTTTTCATTATCAGTTACTTTATGATTATTTAGCGTAATTCTTCTATAGCGCAATTAAATTATCTTCTCATTATCAGTTACTTTATGAATATTTATCGTCCTTCTTCTATAACGCAATTAAATTATCTTCTCATTATCAGTTGCTTTATGATTATATATATCGTCCTTCTTCTATAACGCAATTAAATTATCTTCTCATTATCAGTTACTTTATGAATATTTATCGTCCTTCTTCTATAACGCAATTAAATTATCTTCTCATTATCAGTTACTTTATGATTATATATATCGTCCTTCTTCTATAACGCAATTAAATTATCTTCTCATTATCAGTTACTTTATGAATATTTATCGTCCTTCTTCTATAACGCAATTAAATTATCTTCTCATTATCAGTTACTTTATGATTATTTAGCGTCCTTCTTCTAAAACGCAATTAAATTATCTTTTCATTATCAGTTACTTTATGATTATTTAGCGTAATTCTTCTATAACGCAATTAAATTATCTTCTCATTATCAGTTACTTTATGAATATTTATCGTCCTTCTTCTATAACGCAATTAAATTATCTTCTCATTATCAGTTACTTTATGAATATTTATCGTCCTTCTTCTATAACGCAATTAAATTATCTTCTCATTATCAGTTACTTTATGATTATATATATCGTCCTTCTTCTATAACGCAATTAAATTATCTTCTCATTATCAGTTACTTTATGAATATTTATCGTCCTTCTTCTATAACGCAATTAAATTATCTTCTCATTATCAGTTGCTTTATGATTATATATATCGTCCTTCTTCTATAACGCAATTAAATTATCTTCTCATTATCAGTTACTTTATGAATATTTATCGTCCTTCTTCTATAACGCAATTAAATTATCTTCTCATTATCAGTTACTTTATGATTATATATATCGTCCTTCTTCTATAACGCAATTAAATTATCTTCTCATTATCAGTTACTTTATGAATATTTATCGTCCTTCTTCTATAACGCAATTAAATTATCTTCTCATTATCAGTTACTTTATGATTATTTAGCGTCCTTCTTCTAAAACGCAATTAAATTATCTTTTCATTATCAGTTACTTTATGATTATTTAGCGTAATTCTTCTATAACGCAATTAAATTATCTTCTCATTATCAGTTACTTTATGAATATTTATCGTCCTTCTTCTATAACGCAATTAAATTATCTTCTCATTATCAGTTACTTTATGAATATTTATCGTCCTTCTTCTATAACGCAATTAAATTATCTTCTCATTATCAGTTACTTTATGAATATTTATCGTCCTTCTTCTATAACGCAATTAAATTATCTTCTCATTATCAGTTACTTTATGATTATTTAGCGTCCTTCTTCTAAAACGCAATTAAATTATCTTTTCATTATCAGTTACTTTATGATTATTTAGCGTAATTCTTCTATAACGCAATTAAATTATCTTCTCATTATCAGTTACTTTATGAATATTTATCGTCCTTCTTCTATAACGCAATTAAATTATCTTCTCATTATCAATTACTTTATGAATATTTATCGTCCTTCTTCTATAACGCAATTAAATTATCTTCTCATTATCAGTTACTTTATGATTATATATATCGTCCTTCTTCTATAACGCAATTAAATTATCTTCTCATTATCAGTTACTTTATGAATATTTATCGTCCTTCTTCTATAACGCAATTAAATTATCTTCTCATTATCAGTTACTTTATGATTATTTAGCGTCCTTCTTCTAAAACGCAATTAAATTATCTTTTCATTATCAGTTACTTTATGATTATTTAGCGTAATTCTTCTATAACGCAATTAAATTATCTTCTCATTATCAGTTACTTTATGATTATATATATCGTCCATCTTCTATAACGCAATTAAATTATCTTCTCATTATCAGTTACTTTATGATTATATATATCGTCCATCTTCTATAACGCAATTAAATTATCTTTTCATTATCAGTTACTTTATGATTATTTAGCGTAATTCTTCTATAACGCAATTAAATTATCTTCTCATTATCAGTTACTTTATGAATATTTATAGTCCTTCTTCTATAACGCAATTAAATTATCTTCTCATTATCAGTTACTTTATGAATATTTATCGTCCTTCTTCTATAACGCAATTAAATTATCTTCTCATTATCAGTTACTTTATGATTATATATATCGTCCTTCTTCTATAACGCAATTAAATTATCTTCTCATTATCAGTTACTTTATGAATATTTATCGTCCTTCTTCTATAACGCAATTAAATTATCTTCTCATTATCAGTTGCTTTATGATTATATATATCGTCCTTCTTCTATAACGCAATTAAATTATCTTCTCATTATCAGTTACTTTATGAATATTTATCGTCCTTCTTCTATAACGCAATTAAATTATCTTCTCATTATCAGTTACTTTATGATTATATATATCGTCCATCTTCTATAACGCAATTAAATTATCTTCTCATTATCAGTTACTTTATGATTATTTAGCGTCCTTCTTCTAAAACGCAATTAAATTATCTTTTCATTATCAGTTACTTTATGATTATTTAGCGTAATTCTTCTAAAACCCAATTAAATTATCTTCTCATTATCAGTTACTTTATGAATATTTATCGTCCTTCTTCTATAACGCAATTAAATTATCTTCTCATTATCAGTTACTTTATGAATATTTATCGTCCTTCTTCTATAACGCAATTAAATTATCTTCTCATTATCAGTTACTTTATGATTATATATATCGTCCATCTTCTATAACGCAATTAAATTATCTTCTCATTATCAGTTACTTTATGATTATTTAGCGTCCTTCTTCTAAAACCCAATTAAATTATCTTCTCATTATCAGTTACTTTATGAATATTTATCGTCCTTCTTCTATAACGCAATTAAATTATCTTCTCATTATCAGTTATTTTATGATTATTTAGCGTAATTCTTCTAAAACGCAATTAAATTATCTTCTCATTATCAGTTACTTTATGAATATTTATCGTCCTTCTTCTATAACGCAATTAAATTATCTTCTCATTATCAGTTATTTTATGATTATTTAGCGTAATTCTTCTAAAACGCAATTAAATTATCTTCTCATTATCAGTTACTTTATGAATATTTATCGTCCTTCTTCTATAACGCAATTAAATTATCTTTTCATTATCAGTTACTTTATGATTATTTAGCGTAATTCTTCTAAAACCCAATTAAATTATCT
>NC_090753.1:83563022-83568022 GCF_036898095.1 Palaemon carinicauda
ATTTTTTTAATTTTAAGTGCATTTGTGTTAAAATTTGACTGAATTTTTGTCTAATTTTTACAGGGTTTTTTGTTTAATTTTGACTGAATTTTTAAAAGCACGAGACAATAATATATATCTATTTCCTGTAACGCTAACAGGTAATCACTCGAAAACGACAATCTCCCACAAATTGCCCAAACTGCCGTGTTGTAGTTAGGAACGGGGGAGAGGCTGGAAGGGTTGAATCTGTGTGCGTGCACGTGTGTGTATATATATATATATATATATATATATATATTTACCCGTCATAATTAACGGGTCGCGTACACAAGTATTCAATAAAACAATCCACGGAAATAGTATAATGGAGGTCTATTAACTCTTTGACAAAGATAAAAAAAGGTCAAACCCTAGAAAACCACTTTCAGAATAAAGGTCAAACTCTAGAAAGTCACTTTCAGAATAAAGCTTAAACTCTAGAAAGTCACTTTCAGAAAAAAGCTTAAACTCTAGAAAGTCACTTTCAGAAAAAGGTCAAACTCTAGAAAGTCATCTCCAGAATAAAGCTTAAACTCTAGAAAGTCACTTTCAGAAAAAGGTCAAACTCTGGAAAGTCACTTTCAGAAAAAAAGGTCAAACTCTAGAAAGTCACTTTCAGAAAAAAGTGAAACTCTGGAAAGTCACTTTCAGAAAAAAAGGTCAAACTCTAGAAAGTCACTTTCAGAAAAAGGTCAAAATCTAGAAAGTCATCTCCAGAATAAAGCTTAAACTCTAGAAAGTCACTTTCAGAAAAAGGCCAAACTCTAGAAAGTCACTTTCCGAAAAAAAGTCAAACTCTAGAAAGCCACTTTGAGAAAAAAAGGTCAGTCTAGAGAGCAACTTTCAGAAAAAAGGCCAAACTCTAGAAAGTCACTTTCACAAAAAAGGCAAACTTTTGAAAGCCACTTTCAGAAAAAAAGGTCAAACTCTAGAAAGTCACTTTCAGAAAAAGGTCAAAATCTAGAAAGTCATCTCCAGAATAAAGCTTAAACTCTAGAAAGTCACTTTCAGAAAAAGGCCAAACTCTAGAAAGTCACTTTCCGAAAAAAAGTCAAACTCTAGAAAGCCACTTTGAGAAAAAAAGGTCAGTCTAGAGAGCAACTTTCAGAAAAAAGGCCAAACTCTAGAAAGTCACTTTCACAAAAAAGGCAAACTTTTGAAAGCCACTTTCAGAAAAAAAGGTCAAACTCTAGAAAGTCACTTTCAGAAAAAAAGGTCAAACTCTAGAAAGTCACTTTCACAAAAAAAGGTCAAACTCTAGAAAGGCACTTTCAGAAAAAAATTAAGATAGATATATAGATATAACGTTGATATATGGATAGATGAAAATATAAATGTGATAGAGAGATAAATAGATATATTTATACAGAAAAATGGGATAGATGGATAGATATGCTGTAAAATGAGATAGACTGATAGATAAATCTACATAAATAGAAATAAGATAGATGGACACAGAAGATATAATGTAAAGTTAGACAGCTGGATAGATTATAACATGAAGTGAGACAATTGAATAGATGGATATAGATAACGTACAGAGAAATAGATGGATAGATAGATAGATAGACAGATAATAAAACCTATATATAAATATACAAATAGACAAACAATGGTGAAAGAAAACAAATGAAAAAAAAAAATTGAAAAACGATTAAAAAGTGGAGACGATGAAGCCCCATTCCGATGAGCTCTCGAGTCTCTTTCAGCACCGTTCACTGCGCCAGTTACGGCCGCGTTGTTGCTCTGGGACAAGGCGACAAATACGGAGCACATAATGACTATTTCTACGTAATTAAGTGCGGAATAACAAGACTTATGGTCCCGGATACGAGTCATAACAATGCCCGAGGAACCCCCCCGGACGAGAGGCAGCACTAAAACGCGCAGTCATGGCCTCGTAAAATTAGCTCCGAATTGGGCTCTTCAAACGGTGCTTCGTTTGTCTGCGTTGGTCTGTTTGTTTGTTTCTTTCTTTCTTTCTTTCAGCTACGTGACAGGGATCAGAGGGATGGGAGAGTAACCTTAATTATCCTAATTTTCATTTTATTACCATTATTACTAACTAAATTATAACCCTAATTGGAAAAAACAGGTTACAATAGCCCCAATGGCCCTAAAGGTTTAAAGCCCACTCATGAATGGTAGAGGCAAGGGGACAAGGATAATGCCTTAGCTAGCAGGACAATGCCCTAAAGACTGACTATATATACGTATATACATAATATCAGCGCCCAAGCTAGCGACAGGGAGGACCAGACAATGGCTGCTGATGACTCAGAAGGTAGATCTATATGCACCCAACCCCTTATCCTTCGCTTACAAGGATTGGGATGTTGCAGACACTACAAGAAACTACTGAGCTTCAGCAAGACTCGAACCTCAATCTGGCAGATCACCAGGGAGGAACGTTTCCAATAGGCCACCACAACCCAAGGGAAATATCCCAATGAGGAAAGTAAATAAGAAAATGAATACACTACAATAAAAAAATGAATAAAGAATATTAAATATTTTAAGATCAGTGACAATGAAAAAAAATAGTTATGAAGAGTGACTCATGTCAGCCTATTCAACATAACATTCACCGCAAGTTTGAATTTATGAAGTTCCTGTAGAAAGATCATACCACAATCTGGTCACAGCTGGAAGAAAACTACTAGAATACTGTATAATATCAATGGAGATAGCGAGACTGTTAAAATTAACTGCATTTCTAGTACAGTCTGGGAAGATCTGAAAGCAACTTACACGAAGAAATAACTGAACGACGGTACCAGAGATCAATATCCAGATCAAGAAAAGCAATTTCCATACACTGCAAGTTTTTGTTCAACAAATTAAGATAAGAATCAGCAGATGAAGACCAGACAGGTGAACAATACTTGAAACTAGATAAAATGAACGACTTAAAACATTTCTTCTGGTTAGATTTAGCCTTTTGGCTAGTACAGTGGTAACGTGTTCGCCTAGCATTCTCATAGCAGCAGATCGATCACCTCTCGGGACCGTGAGTTTCAACTGTTGACTGGGGAGGCCACTCCTGTGGTTGGGCACCACAGTGGGAGGTTGGGCTTGCTTGGCTGACGTTCTTGTGATCATCTATTCTGATGAAACTGGAACTCAAACCAGACACCTTTAACCTTTAGATTGAGCACCGAAAATCCTGAAAGATATCTCAATAAGCCAATTTTTTATTCAGTTGAAGAGGAAACATGGTGAATCCAGCACGCCATGCAAGGCTAAGTACCCTCCAGTATATCCACTTCAAATGGAGGGAGGGCAGTGACGAGAATTTTTAAAAATGAATATCCGAGATAAAGATAAAGAAACAGATAGGGAAAAGGTAGCCTCTTGACAAACCACTAGGCATCCATGGCCCTTCTATTAAGCCCAGGAGAGAGGAAGAGAAAACAGATAGAATAGTGTGCATTTACTCTTTTTATTGCTTTTCCTTTGGAAGAAAATAGTTTTATTTGACTATTGCCGGATATTTGGTTCTTATTCTTTTCGGATTAGGACTTATTATTATCATTATTATTATTATTATTTTTATTACATAGGGATATATATATATATATATATATATATACTGTGTTATACATATACATATATATATACTATATACATATATATATATATATATATATATTACTGTATACATACGCATATATTTGTGTGTTCGAGTATGTGTGAGTACGCACACACATAAACACCAACACACACACACACACACATATATATATATATATATACTGTGTTATACATATACATATATATATATATATATATATATTTACTGTATACATACGCATATATATGTGTGTTCGAGTATGTTTGAGTACGCACACACACACACACACATATATATATATATATATATATGTATGTATGTATATATAAATATATATATTTATATATATATGTATATATATATATATATGTGTGTGTGTGTGTGTCTATCTGTGTATGTGCATATATATTGTGTGGAGAGGGGGATTTGGGCGCTGATAATATGTATATATGGTCGGTCTCAAAATAGCCTAAATCATTATCATATAGGGCACTGACACTGCCCCTACCTCTGCCATTCACGAGCGGCCTTTAACCCCTTAAAAGGACGGATCTCTCCCCTTAAGAAAGAGGGTAAATTATATCTGGACTCTTGCGAGTTGCTTCCAGGATTCCAGTAAAACAAATGAACATAAGAGAATAGCGAAGGGTTCGGACGACTCCCAGTCTCTGCTAAAACTTTGCTCGTTTGCCCACCAACTTGAGAGACGTAAAGTTGCTCAACTTGAACCTGAAGAGATTTAGGAAAATACAGAGGGCATGGCCGCCTATGCATACTACATGGAGCCTTATCGTTTCTTTTTTTTTATCTAGAAGATGGCGTTCGTGTCGCTTCTAATGGGGGATATTTGTCTCTTCCTCGATGTTTCCTTCTCTTTGGATTTTCTTTTTCTTTACTTTTTCTTTAGCTGGGATTTCAATATTTCATTTGTTTTATTATAAAAAGTTTGTATTATAGTTGATTTCAAGTTTTTTTTTTTCTTTAGTCACTTTTCTTAAGATTTTATTTCTTTTAATTTAAATTTCCTTTGAATTTAAACCCAAATATATATCATCCTATGCTAATCTGTTATCGATTATAATGTCACCTGTGACTTGCTTTGACTAAATCCAAACAACACTTAATGTGGTTCGAGTCCCGCTCAAGCTCGATTGTTTCTTGTAGTGTCTGTAACCTCACCATCCTTGTGAGCTATAGTGGGGGTTTTGAGGGGAGCCTGTAGGTCTACCTGGTGAGTCCTCAGCACCCATTGTCTGGCCGTCCCTGATCCTAGTTAGGATGGAAAGGGGGCTTTTGGCTCTTTAGTTATGGTAAGCAGCTCTTCTAGGAAAAGGACACCTCATATCAATCCATTGTCCTGTAGTCTTGGATAATCCCATAGCCTCTGTAGCATGGTCTTCCACTG
>NC_090753.1:83573022-83575522 GCF_036898095.1 Palaemon carinicauda
TCTAGGATTCATTTTTGCCTATTTTAACTGTCATTTTAAATTATATTTGCCATAGTCTCTCTCTCTCTCTCTCTCTCTCTCTCTCTCTCTCTCCTTAGGATGCATTGATGCCTATTTTAACTGTCATTTTAAATTATATTTACCATATTCTCTCTCTCTCTCTCTCTCTCTCTCTCTCTCTCTCGCTTTCTCCTGAAACTGTAGTTATGCCCTTTGTACTTACTATGTATATTGCTCTCTCTCTCTCTCTCTCTCTCTCTCTCTCTCTCTCTCTCTCTCTCTCTCTCTCTCTCTCTCTCTTCTGAAATAATAGCAATGCACTTTTCCCTTATCTTGCACTTAATATTACATTGCTGATCTCTCTCTCTCTCTCTCTCTCTCTCAACAGCATCCCACATATCCATTTCCCTCACTCCTTCTTCCCCTGCGAAGCATCCATCAAACTTCATCTCCTTCCCATCCCGAAGGGCTTTCAGTCTGAGATGCCTCACGCTGACGGACAGAGCTTTAGAAATATTCCTGATGAACCTTTTCTTCTTTTATGATTATATCACTTTTAATTAACTTCTATAGTCAATTATTTTTAGCGAGGCGCGACGAGGAAACTTTTCCGAGCTAAAAGGGCACCCCTGCGAGTCGGTGCAAATCTGCCTCAATAAAAAGAATTGAGTATAGTTCCTTATATGACCAAAAATGCCTGATTTAATGTTTATTATCTATATAACAACAGAAACAACAAGGACAACATCAACAACAAATGCAACCGTTTCTAGTCCACTGCAGGACAAAGGCCTCAGACATGAGATTAGTCCACTTCAGGACAAAGGCCTCAAACATAACCTTATTCTACTGCAGGACAAAGGACTCAGACATGAACTTAGTGCACTGCAGGACAAAGGCTAAAACATGACCTAAGTCAACTGTATGACAAAGACCTCAGACATGACCTTAGTCCACTGCAGGACAAAGGCCTCAGACATGACATTAGTCCACTGCAGGACAAAGGCCTAACACATGACACTAATCCATTACAGGACAAAGGCCTCAGACATGACATTAGTCCACTGCAGGACAAAGGCCTAACACATGACACTAATCCATTACAGGACAAAGGGTTCAAGCATGACCTTTGTCCACTACAAGAAAAAGGCCTCACACATGACCTTAGTCCACTGCACGACAAAGACCTCAGACATGACCTTAGTCCACTGCATGACAAAGACCTCAGACATGACCTTAGTCCACTGCACGACAAAAACCTCAGACATGACCTTAGTCCACTGCACGACAAAGACCTCAGACATGACCTTAGTCCACTGCATGACAAAGACCTCAGACATGACCTTAGTCCACTGCACGACAAAGACCTCAGACATGACCTTAGTCCACTGCATGACAAAGACCTCAGACATGACCTTAGTCCACTGCACGACAAAAACCTTAGACATGACCTTAGTCCACTGCATAACAAAGACCTCAGACATGACCTTAGTCCACTGCACGACAAAGGCATCAGAAATGTCCTTCCACACCCACAAATTTTCTTAGTTCATCCATCCATTGTCTTTTTTTCGTACCCCTCATTCTTTTCCAATTTCTTGGGACACATTCTGTTATATTTTATGTGCATTTATTGTCAATGAAAAGAAGAATAATGATTGGAATAACACTACGAGAGAAAAAAAAAGAAAAACATGGATACGAGAGCAAACTAAAGTAGAGGATATTCTAACATGTTAGGAAAAGAAATGAACTTGGGCAGGACATATAATGAGAATGACAGACAATATATATATATATATATATATATATATATATATATATATATATATATATATATAATCACGAAAGGCTCGAGAAACTCTGCTTTGACTTGTGACAATATGAGGATATTAAAGTTAATTCATATTTGTTTGTGCATATATATATATATATATATATATACATCGTAAATAGTGGATTGATTTTCCATTCAGAACTGTCGATGGCCATGAGCAGAAATAACTATCAAATTCCAAGGTACTTCAATCAGTTCAATCGCATTTCTGTCTTCATTCATTTTCAAAATTGGTTCTGACTATCAAATGAATAAGAAAAAAAATGTATACGTCCAAAAAGCTGGTATTAATGAACCGCTCATTCAGTCTTCCTTTCCACACCTCGGCTGTCGTGAACATTCACGCAACTACCGCTAGGTGTCACTAGCAGACAGACACTGCCGATGAATTTAGTGTGGATTTTTCTATTTCTATTTTAGGCTTTCATTAATAGGGAAGGGTGTGATTGGCTTTTTATTTAAGATCAAGTATAATCAAGAAAATAATGAAGAGATTCGTTAGTTAATCAAATATATAAGCCTTTTTTATTATACATGATTAAAGAATAATAGGTCTACTGAAGATTTTTACGGTTTTATTAGAATTTATCATAATGAAATAGTAAGGGTAATTCGGTTTTTGCTAGAGATAAATCATTCTAATACTTTTTTTTTATGAAAACC
>NC_090753.1:83585522-83590522 GCF_036898095.1 Palaemon carinicauda
GGGTGATCCGTCACTAAAGCAAGGTTGGTAGGACCCTCTTTTGTCCCTTCCCCCTCTATCTCCGTAATGGCCTAGCCATTACAGTACTGTACGTCGTTCTACATCTGGACCTAGAATAGGTTAGGATGTGGAATTGACTCAGCCCCTTGCCGGCCCTTATCTTCCAAGTGAGAAGATGAGGGCGTATCTTTTCCCTAAGGCATCAGCTGATGCAGTGATTCCCCAGCCTCAAGAGGAGATCCCCCAAAGTCAGATCCAGGTGGATGATGAAGTCGCGGTCGCGATGCAAGACATCCAGTTAGATGACAGGATGTCTGACGTGGACGAGCGTTTGGAAGAGGACCTCCTGGCAGAGGGCCAGGATGAAGTTCAAGCCCCGGACGTCGTAGAGGAAGAGGTCGACGAGGTGTCGGCTACTCCGGTTCAGATTCCGGAGCCTATTCCCTCAACATCGACCGGTCTCCCAGTAGAGCTGGGACAGGCCCTCTCTTCGATTGTTGGAATGATCCAACAAATGCAGAAGGAGAATCAGGAGAAGGCGGCTGCTATGGAACTGCGGATGCAGTGCCTTGCAGAATCACATGGGCCCCAGAAAAGGCTCAATGTGAAAGACCTTCCCTTGTGCTCAGATGCTAACCCATGGAGGTATGCTGAGCACATGCCGATGAAGACTGGAAAGATCGTCATCTCGGATAAGCTGGGCTCAGTTACCCTAGAGGAAGTGGAATTCTGGCCCAGCAAGGCATCATATCCGGACTGTTATGTCCGGCTGAGAAAGGAACCAGCTTCAAAGGAGGAGACAGAGCCGAAGGAGGTCATAGTGATGGACCATGCTAAGGCTCAAGCTCTACTTTCATCCTCGATGAAGGAGAGGGGCTTCTCTAACTCGAAGGTAGCTGCATTGAGCAAGAAGCTCCCTTCCTTTGTGTCCTCTCCTGCTAGAGCCTTCCCCTTTTTACAGAAATGGTTTGCGGCTGTCCTAAAAGCAGTCGAGGCCGGCAAGCCTTGCCCCTCCCTGGAGGAGTGTAAACCCTTGTCGCTGGCCCTGCCTATGGACCACAAAGACTGGAAGGACGTCCATCTGACGTTCTCAGTGGGAAAGTTGGAGGCTGATATTGCCGGACGGCAATTCGGCGAGGACCTCCCCAAGCTGTCTGACTTTCTTTTGCGAAGAGAGTTCGAGACAAAAGAAAGACTGGCTGCCTCAATGTCTCTTCAGACTACTCTTGAGACGATGGCAAGTGACCCCAAAGTCCATGAAATGTTCATAGTGGTGGCTAAGACTCACCTGGCCACTGTGACGAAGGACCTTTATGGCTTCGTCAAGGCGAGGAGAGCTTGTAGGGAGTTCGTGTTCACCGGGGCTACGGTGAGGCACGAGCCACGGAAATTAATCTCCTCCAACATTTGGGGAAAAGACCTTTTCCCTACCGATGTGGTCAAAGAAGTTGTTGATAAGGCCGCCGTGGAAAATAGAAACTTTCTCCAGAAGTGGGGCCTGGCTATCAAAAGAAAGTCTTCCCCGGATGAGGGTCCTCAACCAAAGAGGAAGACTATGAGGACTAGGCCAGCCAAGCCCTCTAGACAGCAACAGCAACTGCAATTGCCATTGCCTCCAGTGCCCCAGATGGTGGCACAAACCCCGACCACTTTTCAGTGGGTACCCCAGACTGTGTCGACTCAGTCCACGGCATTCACCCCAACGTTCGAAGGACAGTCTTCTTCCTTTCGAACAAAGCCTAGAGGAGCAGCCAGAGGCTCGTCTAGGCGCCCCTCAAGGGGAAGGGGATTCAGGGGTGGTCGTGGTCAGGGAGGCAAGACCTCAGGACGGCAGTCCAAGTGAAATGATACCGGTAGGAGGGAGACTGCTGAAATTTTGGGATCGATGGACCTTCGATCCCTGGGCCCACAGCCTACTCAAGAATGGACTGGGCTGGAGCTGGTACAGCACTCCACCCCCGTGCCTTCGGTTTTTCCAACACTCCACCCCCGTTCTGGAGGAGTACGTTCAAGAACTGTTGGAGAAAAAAGTGATCCGAAAGGTGAAGTCCATCAAATTCCAAGGGAGGCTGTTTTGTGTTCCCAAGAAAGACTCGGAAAAGCTCAGAGTCATTCTGGACTTGTCGCCACTCAACAAGTTCATAGTGAATTGCAAATTCAAAATGCTAACACTGCAACACATAAGGACCTTACTGCCCAAGAGGGCATACTCAGTCTCTATAGACTTGTCAGACGCCTATTGGCACATTCCAATCAGCCGTCGACTCTCCCCCTACCTAGGGTTCAGGCTACAACGGAGACTATACTCCTTCAGAGCAATGCCATTCGGGCTAAACATAGCCCCAAGGATTTTCACGAAGCTTGCGAGCGCAGCTCTCAAACAATTACGCCTAAAGGGAATTCAGGTAGTAGCCTACCTGGACGACTGGCTGGTGTGGGCAGCATCCGAGACAGAATGCTTGCAAGCTTCCAGTCAAGTGATCCAGTTCCTAGAGTACCTAGGCTTCAAGATCAACAGAAAAAAAGTCTCGACTTTCTCCATCTCAAAAGTTCCAGTGGCTGGGAATCCACTGGGACCTTTTGTCACACCGTTTCTCCATCCCGGCGAAGAAAAGGAAGGAGATAGCGGGTTCTGTCAAGAGACTTCTAGATTCCGAAAGGATATCAAGACGCGAACAGGAGAGGGTACTAGGCTCTCTCCAGTTTGCTTCGGTGACAGACCCAGTGCTAAGAGCACAGCTAAAGGATGCAACCGGAGTTTGGAGAAGGTATGCATCAAACGCGCGAAGAGATCTGAGAAGACCAGTGCCGCCTCGGCTACGTACTCTTCTTAGGCCTTGGTCCCAAGCCAGACATCTAAAGAAGTCGGTTCTTCTTTAGCCACCTCCCCCGTCGATGACGATTCACTCAGACGCCTCAAAGGAGGGATGGGGAGGTCACTCTCATCGGAAAAAAGTCCAGGGGACTTGGTCCAAGCTATTCAGGACCTTTCACATAAACTTTCTAGAAGCTATGGCAGTGCTCCTTACCTTAAAGAAAGTCTCCCCGCGTCACTCGATCCACATAAGATTGGTGATGGACAGCGAGGTAGTTGTGAGATGCTTGAATCGACAAGGGTCGAGGTCACCACCTCTCAACCAGGTGATGTTGGCCATTTTCCGATTGGCGGAAAAGAAGAAGTGGTACCTGTCGGCAGTTCACCTTCAAGGAGTCCGCAACGTGACAGCGGACGCTCTATCCAGGTTCACACCGATAGAGTCGGAATGGTCCTTAGACACAGGATCATTCTCCTTCATTCTGAATCAAGTCCCAGAACTGCAGATAGACCTCTTTGCGACGAAAGACAACAAGAAGTTGCCGCTGTACGTGTCCCCGTATGAGGACCCCTTAGCGGAAGCAGTGGACGCGATGTCCCTCGACTGGAACAGATGGTCCAGGATTTATCTGTTCCCCCCTCACATCCTTCTGTTGAGGGTCCTCAA
This sequence comes from Palaemon carinicauda, assembly GCF_036898095.1. Lineage (NCBI taxonomy): Eukaryota > Metazoa > Arthropoda > Malacostraca > Decapoda > Palaemonidae > Palaemon > Palaemon carinicauda. The sequence continues at coordinate 83,589,005 of NC_090753.1, forward strand.
CAAACTGAGATCCTTCAAGGGGGGTAGCAGCAATAGTGGCCCACAAGTGGCCGAACAGCGTGTGGTTCCCCTTGGCGTTGGAACTACAGCTGAAGTTTGTGCCGCTACCACATCCAGTTCTGACCCAGCGAGTCCAGAAGTCGACTGTCTGCGCTTCATTACAGAAAACCCGGACCCTGCAGCTCATGATTTTCTCTCCCTTGCGGTGAGAAAGCGTTTCGGGATTTCGAAAGCCAGTATAGACTTCCTAGAGGAATATAAGTGCAAATCTACTAGAAGGCAATATGAGTCATCTTGGAGAAAATGGGTGGCCTTTGTCAAGGCGAAGAGTCCGCAGGAGATCTCAACAGACTTCTGCTTATCTTTCTTCATCCACCTCCATGGTCAAGGGTTGGCAGCTAACACGATTTCAGTGTGTAAGTCTGCTTTGACGAGACCCATTCTATATGCCTTCCAGGTCGACCTAGGTAACGAGATCTTTAATAAAGTTCCGAAAGCCTGCGCTAGGCTCAGACCTTCAGCACCTCCAAAGCCCATTTCATGGTCTTTAGACAAAGTTCTTCATTTCGCTTCTCTGTTGAGCAATGAAGAATGTGCGTTAAAGGATTTGACACAAAAAGTTATTTTCCTATTTGCACTCGCGTCCGGGGCCAGGGTTAGTGAGATCGTAGCCCTCTGGAGAGAGGCAGGTCGTGTTCAGTTCCTGGATGGGGGGAACTGAACCTGTTTCCGGATCCTACGTTTCTCGCCAAGAATGAGTTACCCACCAATAGGTGGGGTCCCTGGAGAATCTGCCCTCTGAAAGAAGATGCATCTCTATGTCCAGTAGAATGCCTAAAGGTCTATCTTCGTAGAACTTCAGATTTCAAGGGTGGTCAACTATTCAGGGGAGAAACATCAGGCTCAAATTTATCTCTGAATCAACTCAGAGCGAAAATCACATATTTTATTCGCAGAGCGGATCCTGACAGTACACCCGCAGGTCACGATCCGAGGAAAGTTGCCTCATCCTTAAATTTCTTTAATTGTATGGACTTTGAACATCTCCGTTCATACACTGGCTGGAAGTCTTCCAGAGTGTTCTTTCGCCACTATGCAAAGCAAGTAGAGGAACTAAAGAGATCTGTGGTAGCAGTGGGTCGTGTTGTTAACCCTACTGTTTAACTCTGCGAGGAACAGTGGTCTTAATTGGGACGATTAAGTCCAGGGTGAGTGTGTAGGTACATACTGTACTACAAACTAAATGAGGGCACCGAGTGCCCACATAGACTGTTCTTTTTCCAAAGGTGAACCTAGCATAAGTGCAGACATGTGTGCCGAGCGTTTCTAACGCTAATGTGATTGATTTGTAATACAGACTTTTATGACTTGATACCTCGGTATCTTAAAAAAGTGGCATTTGATGTTTTTTCTTTCAGATAAACAAGTTCTGTTTACTATCATACTTATGCTTAAAGTTTTGGGTTATTCTCTTTTTATATATATATATAATTGTTGTTAACCTGTCTATTTATTGTC
>NC_090753.1:83605522-83608022 GCF_036898095.1 Palaemon carinicauda
CTTTCCTCACTTGGCTATTTTTTCCTGTTAGAGCCTTTGGGCTTATACCATCCTGCTTATCCCACTAGGCTTGTAGCTTGGCTGCTGATAATGATAATATTAAATGGCAGGACAGGATTAGAAATGAAAATATAAGAGAGATTACTCGAGTGCCATATGTGGATGATATCATGGTGAGGGGTAGATGGAGATGGATTGGTCATGCTCTTCGCCTCCCCACGAGAGATTAGTTAAAAAATCATTTAACTGGACTCCGCAAGGCACTAGAATGGATGGAGTCTAACCCTGGCCTACATGGCTGAGGACTATGAAGCGTGAAATAAATGATGAATAGAGAAGTATTGAATTAAAAGCTCAAGATAGAGACGACTGGCGAAATCTAACTGAGGCCCTTTGCGTCAATATGCGTAGGAGATGATGATGATAATAATTTTCATATAAAATATTTCCAAAAACCTTTGAGACAGATGAAGGAAATACCAGAATCCATTATATAGGTCTAGAAAATTAATTTCAAAAGGACAGCGCTTACCAAATTCATATATTCGGGTTACTTCATATGGAAAACATTTTTCATCTCATCTTTTTTCCCCTTTTTTTTTTTTTTTTGCTATTTCTTTTTCCTACGCTTACCAATCTACTCGCGATGAATATGTTTCTTTTTTTTTTCTTTTTTTAGCGCATCTGCATATATGTTAGGCATGGAAACTACGACACTATGATGCGGTTTTATCACTTCATCTCGGCCAGAGGAGAGCTTGGATGCTCTATCTCCCATGGGAGGAAGTTTTCAATTTTCCGTCGGTTCAAACTGACGATTGAATTTTTTTGCCTCTCGGTTTCACACAGCCGAAAATTGAGGGATCGACTGCGCATGCGCTGGACGTCACGCATACATACTTGTGATTTAGGACCAGATATTTCTCTTCTTTTTTTGGGGTATATATAAGCATGTCTTATAAAATATTATTTTCTGTTGGTATAATTTATTATAGATATATTTGCTCATTTAAGTATTATTTATATTTTGTTTCTGTTTAAAATTATTGTAAGTTATTAGGTGGAGAATCAATAATTCAGCCTCTCTCTCTCTCTCTCTCTCTCTCTCTCTCTCTCTCTCTCTCTCTCTCTCTCTCTCTCTCTCTCTCACATATACGTACTCACTCACACATACATACATACATATATATATATATATATATATATATATATATATATATATATATATATATATATATATGTATGTGTGTGTGTGTGTGTGTGTGTGTGTGTGTACATATACACACACACACACATATATATATATATATATATATATATATATACACATATATTCTTATGATTGTATGTTTAGATGATTCACTATATCTTCACATATTGCTGATAATTTTGAAATATCCATGTCCATACAAATTTCTCATGAACTAAAGAAATATCTATAAGAACTTCTGTATATATAGCTCTGCTCCCAAGATAAAAAAATATAAGTAATTCTTATGCTTTGTCAAATAAAGCAAAAACTCTATAGGATTCTTAAAGTACTGATAAACATAATGGGTTATAGTGCGGTATTATAAATATTATGAAAAAATGGTATGAATTATCATTTAACTTTTTTCATTATTAAAAAATAGTGTACATGGCCCGTCAAAAAAGACGGTTAAATATTCAGAAAGATATGCACACACACGCACACTCATGCAGATTCATACCCTCCCCCCTCCCCCTTTCCTAACTATAATAGGGCTGTTTCGGCAGTTAGTGAGAAATCATGGTTTCCAAGTGTACCTCTGGGAGTACCTACTCTACCAAGGGAGTAACTACTCCCTCGGACCCCTGGGCGTGACAGGAAATTTCATATTTCTATATATATATATATATATATATATATATATATATATATATATATATATTTATATATATATTCATATTCATATATATATCTATATATATTCACATATATATATATATTATATTTATAAAGAGAGAGAGAGAGAGAGAGAGAGAGAGAGAGAGAGAGAGAGAGAGAGAGAGAGAGAGAGGGAGGGAGAGAGAGAGAGAGAGAGAGAGAGAGTTGTTCTTTGTTATATATGCGAGATGGCCCTTCCGATATGAAACAAACATGTTATTTGTTTAGTGGAATTGTGTGATCGAAAACTCGAATTGTTATACATCTGTGTTGAAGTTCTTTCTAGAAAAATCAAATCAAATCTAACTTCGAGTTTTGGAAGTTAAAATATTATATATATATATATATATATATATATATATATATATATACATATATATATATATATATATATATATATATATACATATAAATATATATATATATTTATATATATATATATATACATATATATATATGTATATATATGTATATACATATACATATATATATACATATATATATATGTATATATATATATATATATATATATATATATACATATATATATATATACATATATATATATATATATATATATATATATATAAA
>NC_090753.1:83618022-83620522 GCF_036898095.1 Palaemon carinicauda
TATATATATATATATATATAAATATATATATATATATATATATATATACACACATATATATATATATATGGATACATATATATATACATACATACATATATATATATATATATATATATATATATATATATATATATATATATATATGGCCAGACATGTTCATCATTATTATATAGAGATTTCAATCTACACAAACACATTTATCACACAATAAGTCATCAAAGATAATTTTCCCCCTAAAGCCTAGACGTATTCTGGGGAAAATCCCTACGATGGTGCTTATTAAACGCAGCAAGATTCCAAATCCATATTACATATGATCAGCGCCCAAGCCTGCTCTCCACCCAAGCTAGGACCAAGGAGGGCCCGGCAATGGCCGCTGATGACTCAGCAGGTAGACCTATAGGCTCCCCTAAACCCCTCATCCTTAGCTACAACAATAGTGAGGTTGTTGCGACCAAAGGAACTAACGAGTCTAAGTGGGACTCGAACCCCAGTCTGGCAATCATTAGGCAAGTACGCTACCACCAGGCCACCTCTTTGTAGGATTATCACTTACGAAACACACTCAACTATCTATATTTAGAAGAATGTATTAAATTTAAAGTGGTTCACCCTTTGATTGGCTAACACTGTCTTCAGATATAATCCATTTCCTGCTCATAATATATAGACTATTTGATTCGCTAAGAATGTCTTCTGATATAATCCTTTTCTAGCCTCCTGGTTAGTACAGTGTTAACGTGTTTGCCTATTATTCGCCTGGAAGCAGATAGATCCCAGCCCTGGACCGTGAGTTTAAGCTGTTTACTAGGGAGGTCATTACTGTGGTTGGGCATCACAGTGGGGGTTTGTGCTTGCCCGGCTGACCTGGTGATCATCTGTTTTGATGGAACTGGAATTGAAACCAGACAGCTTTTCCATTACTTTTACTGGTAACAGATAAGGTTAGTTAACCTAAATTTAATTGTAACGTCCATAGATCATTACTGTTATATTATTCCAACTTCAAGACCAGCGTTACCAGGAACGTTACCTGTTATAATGTACAGCTGTCATACATCTCCTTAGTTTCCCGTGAGGTACACCAGAGTTAAAGAAGCCAACTGTGCAATGAGTTTCATTAACCATAAGAAAAGTGCAATGAAATTTTCCCCGTTTCCTGGGACGAGTAAATTCTATATAAATTTTTCTTACTAAGCGCTAATATTGCCTTTATTGTTTTGAATCTTATTTTTAAGAAACTATTGGAAATTTTGTTCTTTGTCTTGTTCCAGTTATTATAGTTTTACCTGCATTCATTATCCGAGTTTTTAGAAGACAATTATACTTTTGAGAGCAAATGCGGTAATAAGTTAGATAGAAATAAGAAAACGAGAATGAAAATACATGATAAAGAAAAATCATCTCTTCTGTAAAGAAGAAACCCTTTCTTATCTTATCATCCCTTGGGAAGTAAACACAAGAAAGTATTGGATAAAAACATATTTAAAATCAGTAACAAAACTTGAAACCAAAATTTTTTTTTTTTTCACGCAGGGGTTACTGTACTGTAATTGTTCAGTGGCCACTTTCCTCTTGCTTAGGGTAGAAGAGACTCTTTAGCTATGATAAGCAGCTCTTCTAGGAGAAGGACACTCCAAAATCAAACCATTGTTCTCTAGTCTTGGGTAGTGCCATAGCCTTTGTACTGTCTTGGGGTAGAGTTCTCTTGCTTAAGGGTACACTCAAGCAATTTATTCCATCTTATTTTTCTTCCTCTTGTTTTGTTAAAGTTTATATAGTTTATTTAGGAGATATTTATTTTAATGAGGTTACTCTTCTTAAAATATTTTGTTTTTCACTTTTTCCTTTCGTCACTGGGCTATTTTCCCTGTTGGAGCCCCTGGGCTTATAGTATTCTGCTTTTCCAACTAGGGTTGTAGCTTAGCAAGTAATAATAATAATAATAATAATAATAATAATAATAATGGAATATATATCAAAGGGTTGGTTTGCTGTGAGCGATCAGATTAAAGTCTCCTACAATCAACCAATCCAAAATGGCCAGCGTGGTGATGAAATGACCAAATTTCAGACATGAATAAGGACATGTCCGAAGCATTTGTCCTGCGGTGGACTAGAAACGGCTGCATTTGTTCTTGTTGATTTTTTGGTTTTCATCCATTGTTTTTTAGGTCCGGTTTCTTATGTCAACAAATCTGTACCGTCAGTAATGAATTATTATTATTAGTCTCGTGTTAATGTATTTATTAATATCAACATACATATCCACGTATAAACGTATACAAACACATAATTATGTACGTTCACACATGTATACATATACATACAAACACACACACACACACACACATATATATATATATATATATATATATATATATATATTCCAGTCACCTTCTGCTCCCTCCATAACTTAAGTAGGGGGAAGAGGGAGTAGTCATACCCTTGTGAGAGGAGGGTCCGTGTGAATATATGTGACTATCTATCTAAATAT
>NC_090753.1:83625522-83645522 GCF_036898095.1 Palaemon carinicauda
TGTTGAGAGAGCAGCTCTCATAGCTGATAGGCTTAACGAATATCAGGACATTTTAGGTAATTCCACTTGGGTTACTAACGATAATATCTCCGTGAAAGATTTTTTACGATTAATGTATTTAACTTGCATGACACTTATGTTGCCTGAAGCTTTAGTGCGGTGCTTTGATAAGAAGTTAATGCCTGCAAGTACGGAATTGGATGTCTATAAACAGATAAAGAAGCACATGTCCAAGTGTCCAGATCTCGATCCCGTGTTAACTCAAGTTTTTGCTAAGAATGAAACAAAACCACAAACAGTGAACGTAATTAATAATCCAGTAGCGGGAGTGACGTGTTACAACTGCAAACGTCAAGGTCACATAAGCGCAGACTGTAGAACGAAATTTTGTTCAGTTCACAACACAGGATCACATTCTTATAGTCAATGTTACGCGCGTAAGACACAACAATATCCTAGAAATACACAGTCAATTCCACAGTCAGTTCCATACGGAAATAAAAAGAAAAATCCTCATTTTAACAATAAGAAGAAACAACAAAATGTCAATGCAGTTCAGAGTCCGAAACAAACAAACACTTCTTCAAATATCGCTGAGCCTGGGCCGTCAAACCAGACCTCGCAAAGTCAGCCTAATTTTCAGAATGTGCAGAGCAAAGCAAATACCACATAGTTAACTCTAGAGGGGAAGAGAGTGATGTTGGGTCAAGGTCATTTATGTCAACATCAATAGTATTGAATAATCAATTTAATGTTTTATCAGATAATTGTGAGACAATAGATTTTCCTATGAAACACACGGCCGAATTAAGTAAAACAGTGCATGCTCCCGTAGATTTGCAACGAATTCATACAATAATAAGCCAAAATGAGTTACGGCCAACCTTATATGCTGTAAATTTAGAACACAAATCCTTTACGTTATTTTTTGACTCTGGTAGTCCACGTAATATTATGGATTTGAAGACGCATCATTTGTTGTTTTCGAACTTTCCGATTGAAAAATCAGGAATCAGACTTTCAGGTATAGGAAATAATGAATTGAACGTCATAGGCATAACTCATATTCAGTTCAGAGTCGGTAATCGCACGTTTGCCGATACATTTGTTGTTGTGAAAAACATTAATATGTATCCAGCTGTAATTATAGGATACCCATCTATGGGAAATCAAAACATTATCTTAGCTCCTGCAAAGCACGGCGTGTATATCAAAGGGAAATTCTATAAGTCTTCTAATACTTTAAAGTCAGTTTTGGATAAAAAGGAGACGACAAATGTAACCGTAACGTACGTTGAAGAACCAATAACTTGTCTCACTAATAAAGAAATAATATACGCGACCCAGCAGAATTCTCGTTCACCCGTAATATCATCTTGCACGCAATATATCGAACCAAACATACCTTCGAATTTAATAGTGCAAATAAAGAAAACACTACCGGGATCTGAAATATTAATCCTTTCCGATACTTTGAAAACCAACGGATTGTCTGTCACACAAGCTATTTATACAGTAGGCTCACATCAGCAATGTAATATCGAAGTCTGTAATCATTTAAATAACACTTTAGTAATTCACAAAAATCAACATATCTTGGATGTAGAAGTTTATAAACATCGTATTCTTACCGTTGCTGAAATCAATCACTCTCAATCAGTTGCGGATGAATCCCTTTTACGATCTATTAAAAATAAAATCAGTAAGGACATTCAAGACGAAGAAATTCAGCAGAAAATTTTTGAACTTTTAAATAAATATACAGATGTCTTTTCCACTACGGATGGATCCTTAGGAAAAACAGATGTGATCGAGCATCAAATAAGGTTAAAAGACAAACAGAAAATTATATATGTACCCTCGTACAGACTCCCTATGAAATTCCAGAATGAAATAAATGATGAAGTAGGTAAAATGTTAGAGGAAGGAGTCATTAGAAAATCAAATAGCCCTTATAATTTTCCTTTAATAGTTGTACCGAAAAAAGATCGAACATGGCGTATCTGCGTCGACTTTCGTCGTCTAAACGAGGAAACGATCCCTGATCGATTCCCAGTGCCATGTACTGACGATATTTTGTCTTTGTTAGGTCAGAATAAATATTTTACCAGTTTGGACTTACTTAAAGGCTTTCACCAGATATCATTAGAAGAAGATAGTATCCCATACACAGCCTTCAGCACAGCCAGGGGACATTATGAATTTTTACGGATGCCTTTTGGTTTACGTTGTGCTCCTATAACATTTACAAGAATGATTAACATAGTGTTTGGAGACTTGTTAGGGGATATATTGCATGCCTATATGGATGATCTTGTAATCTTTTCCAACACCTTAGAGGAACATCTACGTAAGTTAGAACTAGTACTACAGAGATTAAGACAACATAACTTAAGGGTAAAGATTAGTAAGTGTGAATTTTTCAAAACAGAATTGATATATTTGGGTTTCATGGTGTCAAGCCAAGGTCTTAAAGTAGTCCATGATAAGGTGTCGGCTATACGTAATTTTCCCATACCTACTAATGTCAAGGGAATACAGCAATTTCTGGGTTGTAGTGGATATTACAGGCGTTTTATACGCAACTATTCAATAATAGCCGCTCCTTTAACTGATCTTACGAAGAAGGGCGTAGATTTCATGTGGTCTGAGCAACATCAACAGGCGTTTAATACTTTGAAAGATGAACTGTGTAGTTCTCCTATCTTAAAATTTCCTGACTTCGGTAAGGAATTCTTCATTGCAACAGACGCCTCAGACTTAGGAGTAGGAGGGGTATTGCTTCAGCAATATGATAAACAGTTTTTCCCGATAGCTTTCTATTCTCGAAAATTGAGAACTTCCGAAAGTAAGTATGCAGTAATAGACAAGGAAGGACTAGCTATTGTTAATTCGCTAGTGCATTTTAAGTTCATAATTTACGGTTATCCCGTTAAGGTTCTTACTGACCATAAACCACTAACAGAGTTCTTTAAAGGCTTCAATCACAGCCCTAAACGAACTCGGTGGCATTTAATCATTCAAGATTTTGGCGCAAGAATCGGGTATTTACCTGGGAAAGCAAATATCATTGCGGATGCATTATCACGCAACCCCGTGTCATCTTGTACGGAGTCTTTAGCTGAATTAATAGATATATCAACATCCATGCCTATTGTAAAAACAATATCTGAACAAGAAGATTTAGGCTGGAGTGCTGAATTGTTACAGACTGAGCAAAGAAAAGATCAGAAAATAGAAACAATTATAAATGCTTTGAAAGGCAATCATAAAGAAAAAGAATATATAAAGTATAAGCAGCAGAATTATGTAATCAAAGATAATATTCTGTGTAGGACTGTGACAAGGAAAACCCGCAATACACCACATGTAACTAACGACCAGGTAGTAGTACCAAACTCACTTGTTTCCACTGTCCTGAATTGGTTGCATTCAAATCCATTACATGGACACCCTGGGTTCTCATTAATGTCACAGAAAGCCAAATCATTGTTTTATTGGCATACAATGCTTACAGATATAAAAAGACACATAGCTAATTGTCGCACATGTCAGGAAAACAAAGGGCATACGAAAACACCTGTTAGCTTAGGAGCTTATCCTGTTCCCAATCAACCCTTTGAAAGAATACATTTAGATTTGTTAACAGGATTTTACGAGTCAGACAGAGGGAATAAGCACCTCTTAGTGATTATAGATGCTTTAACTCGATATACAGAACTAATAGCGCTTAAAACTAAAACTGCGATTGAATGCGCTAGGAAGTTTTACGAGTGTTACATTTGTAAACATGGAATTCCACACATGATAATCTCAGACTCGGGTGGTGAATTTAATAATCACTTTCTTATCTCATTGTGTGAATTCCTCAACATAAAGAAGGTTAATACCATGATATATCACCCAGAGTCGAATGGGCTAGTGGAAAGAGCAAATAGGAAGATATTAAATATATTAAGGGTAACACTAGGGGGATCAGACCCCAACTGGGATATTGCAATACCGGCGGCACTGAGTACTCTGAATCATTCATATCATATATCAATTAAAATGTCACCGCATGAAGCATTGTATGGTACCCCAGTTAGAACACCTTTCCATGTATTAACGCCTACAACTAATCTATCAAATCCTTTAAAAGAATGTATAAATGCAAGTATAAGTCGATATGATATCCTTCGAAAGAATTTAGAAGAATCACAAATCATAATGAAAAGGAATCATGATAAAATAGCGAAACCAACTAAAACATATACCGTGGGTGATAACATCTATATTCAAATCAATGTCAGAAAAGGGCTCAACTATAAACTAACACCTAAGTTTGAAGGCCCATTTAACATTTTGGAAACATTAACGGCCAATAGGTTTAGAATTCAAAACGTAGCCCAACCCACGGATGAGAGAATAGTACCATTGTCTCACATAAGAAATTAAAAAGAAGTGAGGAAAAATTTTAATTTTTGTAACTAAAAAGTTTTCTTTTTAATACAGGAGTAATTACATATATTTTTTCTCGTTACAGGTTTCCAAGATGAATTTTTTGTTGTTGGGAGTGATATTGTTCGCTCAGACATTTTTTTCGTATGGGATGAGTTCTAAGACTAAGAATATATATTTTAAATATGGCAATATAGTTGAAAGACAAGAAGACATTTTTATTACATCAACCAACGTAATTGTCGAAGTGCATATGCAAGCAATTTTTCTTCAAGAGAATGATGTCACTAGCTTAAGAACCGCCATTTCAAGGTTTTCTGCATCATTGGATGAGTTGCATAGGAGACATTTTCATTTGACTACTAAGAGTTTGCTTGGATCAACATTAAAAGTTGCAGAGATGCTATCTGATGACTTGAAAAATAAGACTGGAGAGACAGGATCTTTGGCTTATGACCTTTTGATGTGGACTGTAGGACACGAACAAAAAGAAAGACGGAATCCGTTCATTTATGCTGCATTAAGCATCTTTGGGTCTGTTGCAAGTTTAGGTTTAGGACTTTCCAATCGTCTTAAAATTAGTAATCAAAATAAGAAAATTGAGTTCTTGACTCATAAAGATGAATTGATTATGTCAGAACTAAGGGATCAGTTAGCTTCAATCAATAAAATTATGGATTTGTTAAATGAACATTCAGATAATATCGTTCAAATTATGGAAGTACAGGATTTGTTAGCAACATTAACGTATTATGATTCAAAGATAGATCACATACATAACAGAATTGCACATTTCATTGAGAAATCCAAGGATTATGTAGAAGCTATCACGTTAGCAACTAAAGGTGTATTGTCGCCCCATTTGTTGCCTATACGTTACTTAAAATTAGTTCTGGAGAACACTAGGGATAAACTAGGCTATGTTCCTTTGTTAGACGAACATAGGTTAGAATTTTATTACAGCCTAATTACAGTAAACGTAGATAATAACAAGGTTAGGATTACAATTCCCTTTGATTCTTCTGATGCCTGGCAATCTTACAGGATATCACCATTTCCGACTTTCATGACGAATCACTCAAATCCAGTAATATCCAGTTTGACAGGACACGTATTGATTTCCCCAGACAAGGAAACATACACGGTCATTAGAGACTTAAATCAATTAACTCACTGTTCAGATGCAATGGATAGAAAAATATGTACAGCTGACTCATTTGAATTCCGTAAAAACTTGATGGATTCATGCGAGTTAGGTATAGTGCTAGACGGTGCTCTCTCCCATACAAGTGAAAATTGTCTGGATAAGCTTTATCCCTTTGACAATAAAGAATTCAATTGCAGACTAAATAATGGCTCGTGGATACGATACGACAAGGACGGCTTCAATGTATCATGCCCTGACGGATCCACATCCTTCAACCACATCTTCGTCGCAGCAGATGGCTGTATCGGGACTTCCCCGAATTCCATGGTGACTGGCCTACGGACAATCATCAGAGAACGTGCTTACTTCGCGAACTTCACGTGGACCTCTACAACGCCCGCACTTCCTCTCCCCTATAAAGGAAGTGTGGCGAAACGCTTAATGAAACTTACCGAAAAGGACCACCTGTCGCCGACTTACAAAGAGATTCTTCACCCTATATTACTAGCAGGTTTATTTGTAACGGCGTTAATTTTTATCGCCGTGAACATCCTTGTTTGGCGTAGGTTACGGCACAGCAAGCAGCTACAAAGGAACGAGTTGAATAGCCCTGACAATACCCCTTACCTGATCCAGTTCAAAGCTGTATGAGTGGCCACCTCATTCGCTAAGGGAGTAATTTGTCAGGATGATGTTTGTATGAAAAGCTGATTAGTACGCTAGTAATATGTAATTAAAGAAATTCTCTACATTTGCATTGTTAAAAATACATTTAAAATAACATTTAAAAAAATAAATAAAATAAAAAAGGATATAAATCATTTTTTTCTCTCGGCATCTAATAAAAATATATAAGCCGGAATGTTAAAAAAGAAAAGAGAAAAAAAAAAAGAAAAAAATATATATAAGATATATAACAGAATCTATGGGCATCTAATAAAATGTATCAGCCCTATATATATATATATGTACGAAACCGTGGTACGTGTACGTACCAGGAATTCGTATTTGTGCACTAAAAATTGAGTATCTTGTTTCTGACAAAGGTAACAATTATTCTTTATCAAGTTACCGAATCATTTGTAAGTCAGAATTTGTTTTGTTTTTTGGTACCATGTAATCATTTGCTAGCAATGTACCATATATATGATCTTGGTTTTATCATGCATTTTTTTTTTGCTTTGGTAATATCTTTTTTGTATGCATTATTGTTATTAATTTTGATGTGCCTATTTGGACATTCGTCCTCAGTTGGATATAGCTAGTTTTGAGCAATGAATGATACGTATGTCCAGTCACACCTAATAACCATGTTTCGGCTTGTTGTTAAATTTTTGTAAAAAAATTGAGATAGCTGGCCGAGCTTATGTAATGATTAGAATAGTAATATTACATGTTTAAAACAAATGACGTAATATGTCATGTTGGTTGGAAGAGCTGGCCGTGAGATTTGCTATGGTCAACTCAAATTGTATACAGGATGTAAGATGCTAAGTTGTCATTCTTTCTTAGTGTCAACACATTGTCTCTTCGTGTGAAAGTTTGTGACGTCACCGGATGCAGGTGTCTTCCGATTCCGTCACTTAGCCAAATTAAAGCAAGTGTACGATATTTGGGATATCAGTAATTTGTTCAGTTCATATCAAAACTTCACCAGAATTGGTCATGTGGACCAACACAGCTTCCTCCAGTGATGGAGATGTTTAACTCAGTTGTTATTCACAATAAAACTTAAAAACTACTAAAATGTGTTCAGTAAACCATTCAAATACATTTGAAAACAACTCATACTCAAATGTGTGCTTAAGACAGTAGCACACCAATATATATATATTCATATATACATATATATATATATATATATATATATAGAGAGAGAGAGAGAGAGAGAGAGAGAGAGAGAGAGAGAGAGAGATACATACAAACACATATATAGATTAGAAATTAGTCTGAAATAGTCTCTTAGAAATAAACATTTATTCATAAAGGCTATTTACCCCATGACAACATTCCACATTTAACGCTTATGTTAATATACGCTTCTCGTCTTGAAATCAGATTTGATGGAACTTGGACATACTTTAGATAAAAAAAAAGTTTTGAGAAGGGACACTTGGGATGCTCCGTTTCCCCTTAGGGGAAATGATAGAGGCTAAAATGAAGACTAGCAAGAGATGGTTACCATGGTAACTTCCTTCAGTCTGCTGGTCTCGTAAAGACATTTTTGTATTTGTTTTGTGGAATCTTCTACGCGTTTTGAATTTGTGGTTTGTGAATGAAACCTCTTTCGTTTGTATTACCATAGTAACTTCATTCAGTTTTTGTTTTGCTTGTGTGTTCATTTACGCATTTATGAATGAAATTACTTTCGTTTGTATTGCCATAGTTACTTCATTCAGTTTTCGGTTGTTTTCTGGATTCATTTAGGTGTTGTGAGTTAATTTTGTGGTTTGTGGATGAAATTACTTTTTTTGTGTGTGGGCTTTTTAGCTATTCAAAGGCTGAAATTTTGAAGACACTAATGACCAATGGAATGACTTAAGGATACATATATACATATACTGTATATACATGTACATACGTACACACTCACACATATATATATATATATATATATATATATATATATATATATATGAAGAAAAAAAAATATATATATATATATGTGTGTGTGTGTATATGTGTATATATATATATATATATGTGTGTGTGTGTATATGTGTATATATATATATATATATATATATATATATATATATATATATATATTGAAATTGCAGACACGAGAGAGAGAGAGAGAGAGAGAGAGAGAGAGAGAGAGAGAGAGAGAGAGGAACAACCAGTACATTTCGATATAGTCTTAGTTATGTGCTTTTATTGTATGCATGTGTTTGCAAAAGTTTTTGCATTATCCAAATTTACTTTGTGCCATAGAATAGGCCTATATTAATTATTTTATTATATCTTATACAAATAACGTCTCTCTCTCTCTCTCTCTCTCTCTCTCTCTCTCTCTCTCTCTATATATATATATATATATAATGTCTATATACATCAACTTCATATGTATGTACTAGGTATATATATATATATATATATATATATATATATATATATATATATATATATTATATATATATATATATATATATATATGTGTGTCTATATATATCACCTACATATATATGTACTAGGTATCTATATCTATCTATCTATATATATATATATATATATATATGTATATATATATATACTGTATATATACAGTATATATATATATATATATATATATATATATATATATATATATACATACACACTCACATATATATATACATATTTATATGTATATATACATATATATATAAATATATATATATATATATATATATATATATATATATATATATACCGGTATATATATATATATATATATATATATATATTCCACTCGTTCGAAACCCCAGAAATTCATCACCACGGTAACTAAACCCAAAGTCAAAAAAAGTGTTTGCAAATTTATGATATTTATAGTTCCATAAATCATTTAATTTCCAAGATACCAAAAGCTTAACAGTTCAACAGTAGGTCTAAGAGCATAAAATGATTTGACATATCTCTCAATACCTACGATTTCTCTAGTATATTTTCTTTAAAAAAATTCAAAATGGGTATATAATTCAAAAGTTACCTTGTATGGTAACACAAATACGATGTAAATGCATTGCAGAGCTTTCAAAATTGCCTAGAGCGCATATTATAAATAAGTTATAAAATAATGTTGTAATAACGCTGGCTATTTGAAGCAGTTTACCCCTATGTTATGGTATAATGTATGGCATGAAAACATAGATTAATAAACAACAGATTTCAAAAATATTAATCAGAACAGCGATGAACAAAAGAGGAGAAATCACAATAACTTTCTCCTTTTTTGTTAACGTTTATGGTAACACTCACCCTCCACGCCACCTGCTTCTTCCTCTTCTTCGCCTTCTGCAGCAGCGTCTGGTTGACGTCGAAAGTCATGCTTCCAATTCCAGGGACGTTTCACCTTCTCCGGTGCAACTGAATGCAATTTAATGGTTTCTCTTCAAAGTTTTACTGTCCCTCAAGTCATTAACTAACTGACCAACTCCTATATTCTGTCCTTGGTTTCTTAAAGTATGCTCCGTTTATATGGCCAAAATTCATTGTGAATAATTTGATATCAAGATTTAAGCTTTTCTGAGAAATATTACCAAAAGAGGTCGTGGTACTATGTCTACTTCAAGACACACAGCAACACTAGGTTTATCCCCAACACTCACTATGGCATTAGTCCTATCGCTAACAAACATCTTAGTACTAGAATTATTACCAATTATAACCCTTGGCCACTAGGTTTATCACAAAAACACTTTATGGTACTAGGTTTATCCTCCAGACACACTACAATACCAGGTTTATCCTAACACACAGTATGATTCTAGGATTATCAATAAAATATCCTATGATACTAGATTTATCACCAACATGCCCAATTATAGTATTTTTATCCTAAACACCTTATGCTACCAGGTTTATCTCCAACACATTCTATGATACTAGATTTATCGCAAAAACATTCTATGGCACTAGGCCTATCACCAATAAACCTTACGATATGAGGTTTGTCACCAAGACACCTTATGATACTTTAAACCCAAACACACACTATATAACAAGGTACTAGGGTTACCCCCAACAAACCTCATGGCACTACTCTTATCACCAACACACCCTATAACAACAGATTTATCAACAACAACCCTTATGGTAAAATTGTTTATCACCGACCCACCATAAAGTTATAAGCTCATCCCCAACACAACCTATGGTACAGAGTTTATCACCAAATTACTATATGGTACTAAGTTAATCTCTAACACCACTTGGATGCCTACTGTACAATGTTCATCACCAACACACCTTCCGATACTACGTTGATCACCAACCAACGCTACGGTATTTGTCGTATCACCAACACAACCTTTCAGGTACAATGTTCACCAACGCACCTTTCGAAGCCCCATCAAAATCCCCATCCCTACGGCCTCCAATATGGTCGAGATCACTTTTCCTCTCACACAAAAATCAAGAGAAACGTATTCAAGTTTATTAGCTTCATTCCTTCCGCCATATTGGAAGTTGCTAATTCTTCGATTGCACCTGTTTAACAAATCACATTAATAACATCATTTACACTATCATCAATAGGTCCTGCTTCCACTAAAGCATCACTGTCACTCGATGCCATGTTTATAGTGAGTAATTAGCGGTAATTAGCACGCCACACTTTATTAATCACGAAATAAACGTTAAAATCAGCGAGAGCACGGATTTTGAATGTGCCGGTACTATCACGTGACGCTGGACTGAAGGGAGGAAGGGGCCTTGGGCCAGGGGTGGGGGAGGGAGGGAGAAGCTTCGCTGATGCTGATTGGCTGATGACGGGGGTATGTTCGGTTTCCGTGACTGTGATTGGTCGGGAATGGTTCTCTCTTTCTCAACACTTCCGATATGTGATTCTTGGTGACTTTCCTTTCCTCATCCGGTTTTGTTCTTATGTAAAAAGCTAAATATATTGTCAAACGGATTATTATTATTATTTTCATTATTATTATCTAGTTTCAATACATTTGCTAGAGGTTATCTCAATCAAAAGCTTAAAGTTGTACTATTGTAACTTTGATTTGAAAGTTTTTAAAAAGTTAATATATTTTTAAAGTATGATTTGAAAGTTTAAAAAAAGTTTACATATTTTAAAATACGACTTGAAAGTTTTTCAAAAGTTTATATGTTTTAAGGGACAAATGAAAGGAGACTTATATAAACATTAAGCTAAATTAAATACATTGATATAGGCGCAAAGGAAAGGAAAATTGAAGATAACATCAGATATTACCACAATGAGACACCAATATACTGAGACTAGTCGATACTGAAATTTGAGTAGACTGAGACACTCTTTCCTTTGAGACACTGCACTGAGACACGAATACACTGAACCGCTTTTATTACAAAGCACCTTTATATCTAGGCTCTGTCGTACTGAGATACGTATGCAATGAGGCGTTGCCATACTGAGACACGGATATATTGAGACACCTCTATACTGAGGCACCACCGAGGCGTTTCTCTGAGACGCTGATTTATTGAAGTGAGTTCTATACTGAGACACTACTATAATGAGACATTACTATACTGAGACATTTAGAGTAGATATTGCTATACTGAGACACGTCGACACTGAGGCATGACTGCACCGACATAATACAACAGCGTTTAGCTACGATACTGAAGCACTTCTGTACTGAAACATGAGTACACTGAGACATGAGTACACTGTGACATGAGTATACTGAGACGTCCTGAGATACACTTTCACTAAGGTATCCGATACATATGTATTCATTTGTGTATTTTTACTGATAAATATACATTAGTAGTTTTCTAAAATCTGAATCAAGTTATTTATGTATACGTTTGCATAGACCTAAGGCATAAAACATGCATATATTTATAAATATTTGTTTTAAATATTGTGTTTAAATTACAGTTGTCTAAAAAAAAAAAAAGAGTAATTTCGACAAATCAAGAAAAGTAACTGATGATATTTCCAATCTATGTATTATTATTATTATTATTATTATTATTATTATTATTATTATTATTATTATTATTATTATTATTATTATATTAATACCACTGTTATTATTATTATTATTATTATTATTATTATCATAACTTGATAAGCTGCAACCCTAGTTGAAAAGAAGGATAAGCCTTCGGACTCCAATAGGGAAAAATGGCCCAGTAAGGAAAGGAAACAGGGAAATAAATAAACTAAAATAGAAGCAATGAACAATTCATATAAGATATTTAAAGAACAGTAACGACATTAAAATAGATATTTCATATGTAAACAGTGATAGGCTTTAAAAGAAACTGAGGTTAAATAAGATAGAATGCTGTGCCCGAGTGTACCCTCATGCAAGAGAACTCCAAGACAGTGGAAGACCATGGTACAAGGGTCATGGTACGACCCAAGACTAGACCCATGATTTCATTTTGGAGTCTCCTTCTCCTAGAAGAGCTGCTTACCATAGCTAAAGAGTCTCTTCCATCTTTCCCAAGAGGAAAGTGGCTACTGGCCTACAAGCATCTCTTGGTGCTGAGAGTATAGGCCTACTGTAGATGCAATGATGGTGATTTGTATTGAAAAGGATGTAGGCTACTTGCACGGATTGACTGTGATGCAGTTATGAACATTGCTACTTAGTAAAGCAAACTTTTTACAATAAACTATTTTCGTAGGATTCAACTTTAATATTTTTCATATACCAAATCATGATATATATATATATATATATATATATATATATATATATATATATATATATATATATATATACTACCGCTAGAACGTTATAGGGTCCTTTGACTGGCCAGACAGTACTACATTGAATCCTTCTCTCTGGTTACGGTTCTTTTCCTTTGCCTACACATACACCGAATAGTCTGGCCTATTCTTTACATATTATCCTCTGTCCTCATACAACTGACAATACTGTGATTATCAAACAATTCATCTTCACCCAAGGGGTTAACTACTGCACTGTAATGGTTCAGTGGCTACTCTCCTCTTGGTAAGGGTAGAAGAGACTTTAGCTATGGTAAGCAGCTCTTCTAGGAGAAGGACACTCCAAAATCAAACCATTGTTCTCTAGTCTTGGGTAGTGTCATAGCCTCTGTACCATGGTCTTCCACTGTCGTAGGTTAGAGTTCCCTTGCTTGAGGGTACACTCGGGCACACTATTCTATCTAATTTCTCTTCCTCTTGTTTTGTTAAAGTATTTATAGTTTATTTACGAAATATTTATTTTAATGTTGTTACTGCTCTTGAAATATTTGATATTTTCATTTTTCCTTGTTTTCTTTCCTCACTGGGCTATTTTCCCTGTTGGGGCCCCTGGGCTTATAGCATCCTGCTTTTCCAACTAGGGTTATAGCTTAGCAATTATTAATAATATATATATATATATATATATATATATATATATATATTGTATATATATATATATATATATATATATATATATATAAAATCATCACCATCAGCCGCTGTATAGTCCACTATATAATAAAGACCTCAGACATGTCCTTCCATTCGCGTCCGTTTATGGTCTTTCTATGCCAGTCCACACCCGCAAACTTTCTTAGTTCGTCAATCCATTGTCTTCTCTTCCTTCACCTGCCTCTTTTGCAATCTCTAAAGACCCATTTTGTTATTCCTAATGTCCATATATATATATATAAATATATATATATATATATATATATATATATATATATATATATATATATATATATATATATATATATAACTAATATATGTGAGTTACCTAAGCAAATATTACATTTATTATCTCTTTAAAAATACTGTAAAATATTATAAAATATTGTAAAAGCTAGCAAAAATATCGTTGATATGTATTTGTATACTCTTTCACAATTTTATTATTATTATTATTATTATTATTATTATTATTATTATTATTATTATTATTATTATTATTATCATATTCTCCCGTCTCACAAAGCCCCGCCCCTTAAGTATTCGCATTATTTTCATATATTGATGATTTGAAAATCATTAAAAATTCCACTTATTAATATCAATGTTTCTGTAACGGCAGACATTTAAATTCTGCCTTATTCTCTTCTGTCTCAGTAGTACGTGAAGTGCTTAGATAGCCACTTATCTAAAGATTTCGAATTTTAATGGCACAGAAATTGAGAAGAAGAAGAAGCACTCAAAGAGAATTTGAATAACTTTAATCGGAAATAAACAATGGAATATATATATATATATATATATATATATATATATATATATATGTATATATATATATATATATATATATATATATATATATATATATATATACTGTGTATATATATATACACAGTATATATATATATATATATATATATATATATATATATATATATATATATATATATATATATATATATATAGGCCAAAGTCTTAGTCGTACGTGAAGTAGAGCAATCTAAATCGAACGAACTTCTGGTTAGTGAGTCGAAGACTCGAGGAATCCATTAAAGACATCCAACCCTGTCTTCTTCAGTGGCGAATATGCGTACGTGCGTACGTGCAGCGCAGCCAGATCGATACGCAATTCACGGTGAAATTAACTTTATTCGATAGTGCATTAATGCTTCGGCGGAACTTTTAATGGAATGTAAATAATCGGGTCAAATCCATGAATACCTTCAAGGGATCTGTCTCCGGGAGCCATTTTAGGATTCACAGTCTCTATTCGTAGTCAAATCATATCACGGTTGGGATTTATGCAATTTCTTTTCAGGAGGAATGTTCCAATATGTTTTCTGTTTGAGTACGAATTTCAGTGTATACACACACACACACACACATATATATATATGTATATATATATATATATATATATATATATAGAGAGAGAGAGAGAGAGAGAGAGAGAGAGAGAGAGAGATAGCTGGCCAGGGCACCAGCCACCAGTTGAGATACTCCTGCTAGAGAGTTATTGGATCCATTGACTAGCCAGGCAGTATTACATTCGATGTCTCTCTCTGGTTATGAAAATATGTATATATATATACATATATACACCCATATATATATATATACATATATACATAAATACTTTATACATGTAGTAGGTTGGACAGGGCACCAGCCACCAATCGACATACTAATGCTAGAGAGTTATTGGGTTCTTTGACTAGCCAAACAGTACTACTGTACGTTGGATCCTTCTTTCTGATTACTGCTCATTTTTCAGTTGCCTACACATACACCGAATAGTCTGGCCAATTATTTTCCACAATCTCCTGTGCCCTCATACACCTGACAACACTGAGATTACTAAACAATTCTTCTTTGCTCAAGGGGTTAACTACAGCAATGTAATTGTTCAGTGGCTAATTTCCTGTTGGTAAGGGTAGAAGAGACTCTTTAGCTATAGTAAGCAGCTCTTCTAGGAGAAGGACACTCCAAAATCACACCATTATTCTCTAGTCTTAATTAGTCCCATAGCCTCTGTACCATGGTCTTCCACTGTCTAGGGGTAGAGTTCTCTTGCTTTAGCATACATGCGGGCCCACTATTCTATCTTATTTATCCCCCTCTTGTTATGTTGAATTTTTTTATAGTTTATACATGAACGAGCTATTTTAATGATGTTACTGTTCTTAAAATATATTATTTCAATTTTTCATTACTTCTCTTGTAATTTATTTATTTTTTTTTATTTCCTCGCTGAGCTCTTTTCCCCGTTGGAACTCTTGTGCTTATAGCATCCTGATTTTCCAACTAGGGTTGTAGCCTAGCAAGTGATAATGATGATAATAATAATAAACAGAGGGGCACTCAGTAGAGCGCAGCACCTTATTTCTCGACCTTTTGTTCGAATTTGACCTTGACCTTTGACCTTAATATGTATTGATTGGCGTGGCTTTTTATACTCTCGAATATTAACCAAGTTTGAAGTGTCTGTGACAATGATGTGCAAACATACTGCTGATTACGTGAATTGAACATTTTGCTTGACCGTGACCTTGACCTTGAACCTTGACCTTCCAAAATTTAATTATTTCCGGCTCTTTATTAAACAGTTAATCAATGCAAGTTTCATTATTCTACGATTAAAATTGTGGCCAGGAAAGTGTTCACAAACAAAAAACACACACAAACAAACACACGCACAGGAGCGAAAACATAATCTCCTTCCAACTTCGTTGGCGGCGGTAGTAAATAGAGGGACACTCAATAGAGCCTAGACCTCCGCCAGGGCAGCTTATTTCTCGACCTTTTAGACTGATTTTGGACTTTTTGCTCGTCCGTGATCTTGGCCTTTGACCTTCTAAAATTTAATCATTTCCCGCGCTTTATATAACAGTTCAAAATCCCTGCAAGTTTCATTACATTGCTGCTTCCTCCGGTGCCTTAGATGACCTCGGAGGTAGCAGCAGTAGGGGATTCAGCATCAAGAAGTTTCATCTGTGGTGGATAATGTGGGAGGGTGGGCTGTGGCACCCTAGCAGTACCAGCTGAACTCGGTTGAGTCCCTTGTCAGGCTGGGAGGAACGTAGAGAGTAGAGGTCCCCTTTTTGGCTTTTGTTTAATTGTTGATGTCGGCTACCCCCCAAAATTGGGGGAAGTGCCTTTGGTATATGTATGTATGATTAGAATTGTGGCCGTATGATTGTTGACCGGAATTTGACCTTTGCTTGACCCTGACCTTGGACTCGACCTTGCCTTTGACCTTAACATTTATTGATTGGCGTGGATTTTCATACACTTAAACATGAACCAAGTTTAAAGTCTCTGTGACAACGATGTCCAAACTTATGGCTGATTAAGGGAATTCCTCTACACCCAAGAGGTTAACTACTGCACTGTAATTGTTCATTGGCTACTTTCCTCTTGGTAAGGGTAGAAGAGACTCTATAGCTATGGTAAGCAGCTGTTCTAGGAGGACACTCCAAAATCAAACCATTGTTCTCTAGTCTTGGTTAGTGCCATAGCCTCTGTACCATGGTCTTCCACTCTCTTGGGTTAGAGTTCTCTTGCTTGAGGGTACACTCAGGCACACTATTCTATCTAATTTCACTTCTTGTTTTGTTAAAGTATTTATAATTTGAATAGGAAATATTTATTTTAATGTTTGTTATTTTTCTTAAAACATTTTATTTTTTCCTTGTTTCCTTTCCTCACTGGGCTATTTTCCCTGTTGGGGCCCCTGGGCTTATAGCATCCTGCTTTTCCAACTAGGGTTGTAGCTTAGCAAATAATAATAATAATAATTGGATTTTTTTTTTTTTTACCGTGACCTAGACCTTTGCGACTTGACCCTCGAAAAATTAATCATTTCCAACTTTATACATAACAGTTAATCCGTGCAAATTTCATTACTCTGCTATTAAAATTGTGGCCAGGAAGCTGTTCACAACCAAACGCACACATACACACACACACGCGCGCGCGCACAAACAAACACAAAACAAAGGATCACACAAACAGGCCGTAAAACATAACCTCCTTCCAACTTCGTCGGCGGTGGTAATAGCATTTTCTAAAACAGATATTCATATACATATGCATATTCATGTCTATGGTCTATGCAAGCGTACTAGATTTAGATTTTAAGAAAACACTAAGATATATTTATCGGTAAAATATTCTTGTATACATATGTATCAGATACCTCAGTGAAATTGTATCTCAGGACGTCTCAGTATACTCATATCTCAGCAGAGAAGTGCTTCATTGTCGTATGTAAACGCTGTTGTGTTTTGTCAGTACAGTCATGCCTCAGTATCGACATGTCTCAGTATAATAATGTCTCATGAAAGTGGTGTCTTAGCATAGTAAAGTCTCATTATAGTAGTGTCTCAGCATAGAAATAACTTCAGTTGAACTGCGTCTCATGGATAAATGTTTTAGTATGGTGGTGCCTCAGTGCAGACATGTCTCCATATAGCCATGTCTCAGTCCGGCTAGGTCTTGAGATGAAGTGTTTTATAATAAAAGCGTCTCAGTATATTGATGTCTCATTGTGGTAACATCTGGTGTTATTTGTTATTGTTAATTCTCGTTTCCTTGCCTCCTTTATCTATTTATTTCTTTCGAGATACTGTTTATCACAGTCTTATTTAATTTGTCCTTTAGAAAATATAAACTCTTTAAAAACTTTCAAATCATTGCCACGGTACCAACTATACTGTTTTGAGTGACATAACGTCTAGGAAATATATTGAACTAGTTAATAATAATAATAATAATGATAATAATAATAATATGCTTGACCGTATATTTAACTTTTTAGTTGAGAAGAAAACCGACGAGGAAAGGAAAGTCACCAACAATTTCAAATCGAAGGTGACGAGATAGCGAGAGCATTTTCCAACCAATCACAGGCCAGCTAACCGGGCCGTGCTCTGTTATCAACCAATCAGCATCAGCGAAGCTTCCCCCTCTCTCCCCCTATCCCTTCCTCCCTTCAGTCTACCGTCACGTGATAGTCCCGGCGCATTTAAATTCGTGCTCTCGCCGATTTTAACGATTATTTCGTGATTAAAAAAAGTGTGGATCACTAATTACCGCTAATTACTCACTATAAACATGGCATCGAGTGACAGTGATGATTTAGTGGAAGCAGGACCTTTTGATGATAGTGTAAATGATGATATTAATGTGATTAGTGAAACAGGTGCAATCGAAGAATTAGCAACTTCCAATATGGCGGAAGGAATGAAGCCAATAGAATCGAATACGTTTCTCTGGATTTTTGTGTGAATGAAAAAGTGATCTCGACCATATTGGAGGCCGTAGGGATGGGAATTTTGATGGGTTGATAGGGGTGATAGGTTGTTGAAGAATCGGAAGGCGTAGGCTATTGGTGTTGGTTATAAACCTGATATCATAGGTTGTGTTGGTGATAGACGTAGTACCACAGGGTGGTTTAGCGATACACCTAGTATCATAAAGTATGTTGGTGTTAGGTGTAGCACCACAGGATGTTGGTGATAGGTGTAGCACCATAGGGTGTTGGTGCTAGGTCTAGCACCATAGGATATTGGTGATAGGCATAACACCATAGAGTGTGGGTGATAGGTCTAGCACCATATGGTGTTGGTGACAGGTGTAGCACCATAGGGTGTTGGTGCTAGGTCTAGCACCATAGGATATTGGTGATAGGCATAACACCATAGAGTGTGGGTGATAGGTCTAGCACCATATGGTGTTGGTGACAGGTGTAGCACCATAGGGTGTTGGTGATAAATTTAGAACGATAGGGTTTTGGTGATAGGTCTAGCACCATAGGGTGTTGGTGATAGATTTAGAACGATAGGGTTTTGGTAATAGCTCTAACACCATAGGGTTTAGGTGATAGGTCTAGCATCATAGTGTGTCGCTAATAGGTGTAGCATCATAGGGTGTTGGTGATAGGCCTAGCATCATAGTGTGTTGGTGATAGGTCTACACCATAGGGTGTTGGTGATAGGTCTAGCACCATATGGTGTTGGTGATAGATTTAGCACCATAGCATTTTGGTGATAGGTCTAGCACCATAGGGTTTTGGTGATAGGTCTAACACCATAGGGTGTTGGTGATAGATTCAGCACGATAGGGATTTTTTTATTTTAGGGTTTTGGTTATAGGTCTAGCACGATAGGGTGCTGGTGAAAGGTCTAGCATCTTAGGGTGTTAGTGATAGGTCTTGCACCATAGTGTTGGTGAAAGGTCTTGCACTAAGTGATTGGTGATAAACATAGTATCATACAGTATGTTGGTGATAGGTCTAGTACCATAGTGTGTTGA
>NC_090753.1:83658022-83663022 GCF_036898095.1 Palaemon carinicauda
AGTTATATTGTTTCCGGAAAGGATTTATTTATTATAGAAATATTCCTGTTTTGAACATTAAGAAGATACTTTAGATCCTGTATATATAGCATTTCCTCTCTTTTTGTCTTCCAAGAAGAGTTAATTTTATTGCAAAATTTATCATAGCAACTAATGAGCATAATTCAAAATAAAATTTCCATTCGTCGGTAATATAATATTAAAGATCTTTAATCTTATTACTGACTGCTGGCAGCTTTAATATTTTGAAAAGCTGCACTTTAAACTTTTCCTTCTCGGATAATAAATATCGGAACATTCTCTTTATCAATTAATTCTTCGTATCTTCTTTCCCATCCGTATCCCTTCATTAGGGGTCAGTTGCCTAAGCGTAGCATCAGACATGATTAACCCTTTCAGTGCCAGTGGTGAATTCAACAAAACTTCCGATGTAGAAAAATCTTCCAAGATCACACAAACCATAGCTTGTTGATATTTATTGGAAAACTCCCATGAAGACCTTTCCAGTGGATACCAACTTGCTATAGTTTGAGTGATATTAAAAGATGTTTCATTTTTTTTTCTTAAATTTTGACTAAGTCATCAATGGCAAGGAAAGGGTTAATAAGTCGACAAAGTCTTTCACGATCGCATGCCATTGCTGTCACCAACCACAGTTATTGGTGGTGGGACTAGCCTTTGACTAAATATTCCAACAGCAAGGTAGAAGTTTCAACAGTAATTGGCATTGGGCCTAGCCTTTTGCTAAAAAGCAAGACTGCAAGGCAACAGCTGTCCTTTTAGTTGCTTTCTATGACTCTCGGTGGTAGTATTCTTACACCCTTACCATAGGGTTACCCAAATATTTCATCATATAACCCACAGCAATCAGCATGATTTTAACTAGCACATGTTGAAGAAAATATTTTTTTTTTTATTTACTAACAGAAAACACAAAAGTAAGATAAAAAAACCTACCAGTACCATCTGATTACTTTTCTTTTAAGAGAAAATGGCACTTTACATTTAATAATCCCATATTCCTTAGCAAGAGCTTTCCATTCCATGCTCAGGATAGACCTTAATTTAAGGACATTGAAAAAAAAAGTTTGATTACTTTTCTGTTAAGAGAAAATGGCATTTTACATTTCATAATCCCATATTCCTTACCAAGAGCTTTCCATTCCATGTTCAGGCTAGACCTTAATTTAAAGACATTGAAAAAAAGGTTTGATTACTTTTCTTTTAAGAGAAAATGGTATTTTACTTCTCATAATCCCATATTCCTTACTAAGATCTCTCCATTCCATGTTCAGGCTAGACCTTAATTTAAGGACATTGAAAAAAAAAGTTTGATTACTTTTCTGTTAAGAGAAAATGGCATCTTACATTTCATAATCCCATATTCCTTACCAAGAGCTTTCCATTCCATGTTCAGGCTAGACCTTAATTTAAAGACATTGAAAAAAAGGTTTGATTACTTTTCTTTTAAGAGAAAATGGCACTTAACATTTCATAATCCCATATTCCTTACCAAGAGCTTTTCATTCCATGCTTAGGCTAGACCTTAATTTAAAAAAGAAAGAGAAAAAAAAAAAAGGTTGCAAAGGCCAAACATTAATTTAAGGCTTTTGATTGGTACACGTGGAAGCTCACTGCTCTTTGTAGAGTCAATCTCGCTCACAGCAGGAGGTGGACTCTGCAACTTCTGCTTGTTTTGTACAAAAACAGTTCCCGGAAACAGCAACTAATCAAAATCATGGGCTGATTTGATGCCGGGACGTAGGTTTAATGAAATGACATGTGCAGAATATGTTCATGGAATTTTATAGGAACTAGAAGAGGATGTACACACACACACACACACACACATATATATATATATATATATATATATATATATATATGTTTATATATATTTATATATGTGTATATTTATGCATATATAAATATATTTATTTATATATTTATATATATACACACACACACACACACACACACACACACACATATATATATATATATATATATATATATATATATATATATATCATGATGAGAGAGAGAGAGAGAGCTCATGCTTCATCAAGTAAATAACCTGCCAAAAAAATTATCACTTTCATTACCTTTAGTCAAATGAAGAGAGAGAGAGAGAGAGAGAGAGAGAGAGAGAGAGAGAGAGAGAGAGAGAGAGAGAGAGAGAGAGAGAGAGAGAGAGAATCAGGAATTTCAGAAAAACCTAAACAAAGAACTATACAAACATTATTCAATAATATTCCTATCATTCTCATGAAAACAAGAATTCGAATCATAAAGTCGATCACAGCGTAACATCGCAATGGATTCTGGACCAAAGTTGCATTAATCCACGGCCTATCTATGTCTCCGCTAAGTTTCTCACATCGCCGAAGCCCTGCTGTAATTTATTCATTGGACTCAAATATAAAGAGAATTAGATTTGAAACGATTCGATGAATTTCATAATGAAACTGAAGCGTTGGACAATGTCATAGACGCGATCATCCGAAGCCCCTATTAGAAAGCAGGAAATTGGCTGAACGTCAAATTTGGGCAGATTTACAATCGGTTCGCTAGGGACGGTTCGACCGTTAGCTTCTTCTATTGGCTGTAAGTCATGGCTTGGCTTGTGCACAACACAGTCTGTTGTGTATATGTATGTATATATATATATATATATATATATATATATATATATATATATATATATATATATAATGTATATATATATGTGGGTGTGTATATATAAATATATATATATATATATATATATATATATATATATATATATATATACATATATATATATATATACATACATATATAAGTATGTATATATATATATATATATATATATATATGTATATATATTATAAAATTTATCTTTCATACTTCGTATTCATTGTTTGTTTTATTTAATTTTTCTAATTTTTAATCCACTATACATTTTCAAGTAGAGGAAAAATGTATAAATACAGTATTGATTAAAGTTTCTGTTTTGGAAACAAGTTTTTAAAAATCAATTTCAAAACTTATGAAAATAATTGACACATAGGCTATTTTCTAATAAAATTAAGCGAAGTAATTGCCTATTGGCTTACAAACCCAAGAAGTGACTCTCATAACACTTTGTGTTCCTTTATTTCTTTAATTTACGAAGAGAAATAACTTAAAGGGACGAGCATGGTTGTGGTGGCCTATGAGGTAACGTCCCTGACTGGTGATCGCCAGACTGGTGTTCAAGTCCCGCTCAAACTCGTTTGTTCCTTTTGGTCGCTGCTACCTCACCATCCTTGTGAGCTCAGGATGGAGGGGAGGCTATAGGTCTATCTGCTGAGTCATCAGCAACCATTGCCTGGCCCTCCTTGGTCCTAGCTTGCGGGGAGAGGGGTCTTGGAGGCTGATCATCTGTAGGGCTTTGTTCTGTTTGGTAGAGCAATGTCACTGTCCCCTGCCTCTGCCATTCATGAGCGGCTTTTAAACCTTTCAACATAAAAGCACTATCTAATAGCATGGGTCTCTTCCTAACATCAATGTGAGTACTTATAACAAATTTAAATGTTAAACTAAAGGAAATTCGAATTGAAGACAGAGAATATTTAGCTAAGAGCAACACAAACACCAACATTTTTGTCTTTCTTAACAAACGATGCTCACTAAGTAGAGAGTCAACAATAACTGCATTGTTTTCCCTTAAGAGGTCAAATATGTATAAAGATCTCTCTCTCTCTCTCTCTCTCTCTCTCTCTCTCTCTCTCTCTCAATTGTGTTCTTGTTTGCTAATTGTAAGAAGTCTCTCTCTCTCTCTCTCTCTCTCTCTCAATTGTTTTATCCATCTTGTTTGCTAATTGTTAGTCTCTCTCTCTCTCTCTCTCTCTCTCTCTCTCTCTCTCTCTCTCTCTCTCTCTCTCTCTCTCAAATGTTATATCCTTCTTGTTCACTTATTGTAAATAAGAATTTTATTCATCTGCTGTTTACATTGTCTCTCTAAACAACAGATTTGTATCTAAGGTCGAAATTCATCGAACATTCAAATAGACATTCGACCGAATCTGCAATGAGATGAAACTCTTTCCTCTCCACCTCTAACAAGGGTTGATGTTATTTCGTAAAATATTGATTGAAATTCATAGCTTATAATAAGAGAACTCGCTTTCCACTCAGCAACAATCTCACCGGAATATCTCTATCATGATGAAAGGTAATAGCCGTGTCCTTGATTTAGGATTATCTGCAATTTATATGCAATTCAAATCCAATTTACCATACGTCATGCCGATATACGACTTGTGTAGAGGTTTTCAGGACGGATATACCCACCAGTCTTCATGTTATCAGTTTATAACTTGGGGGGGCCTTTGTGACGTATCAATTATTATCTGTATCGGTAGAACTTCAAAAGCTCAAAATTGCAGCAAATGTTTTTATGTTGAATAGTGTGACTTAAGTCTCTTTTTTTATGGTTTATATATGGGAGATCTGTTTTAATGTTGTTACTGCTCTTAAAATATTTTATTTTAATTCTTCATTACTTCTCATATAGTTTTTCTTACTTTCCTTTGCTTACTGGGCTGCTTTTCTTTCCTCACTTGGCTACCTTTCCCTGTTGGAGTCCTTGGTCCAATAGCATCCTGTGTTTCCAACTAGGGCTGTAGCTTAGCTAGTGATGATAATAATAATAATAGTTGATATCGTTTATCAACCACATCAGCGTAAAGATATTGAGGAAAGAAAAATTAATCAGACACTGTTAAAAGTATAAAATTTATTACCTTGTAAAATGTTAGGATCTTTATAAAAGTATAAATATATTTAAGAGCAGAAATAGAAATACTAATAATGATTTTATATTTTCCTTTAATCTCATTCAGAATAGAAACTATACAATATAGAAATTTATTACTTTAAAATCTGATCCATTTAGATCTGCAAAACAATTGGTGTGCATTGGCTTTTCAAACTTTTATTGATAAAGCGGAACTTTATTAAATCATGGACCATAT
>NC_090753.1:83668022-83675522 GCF_036898095.1 Palaemon carinicauda
GCCTGCATGGCTGAGGACTATGAAGCGTGAAGTGGGAGTTCCTAAGTTTTACTATTGATATGACAGTACTAGAAGAATTGGAAGACCCAGGCCTACATGGGTGAGGACTATGAAGCCTGAAGTAGGAGTTCCCAAGTTTTATTATTGATATCACAGCACTAGAAGTATTGGAAGACCTTAGCCTACATGGCTGAGGACTATGAAGTGTGAAGTAAGAGTTCCCAAGTTTTATTATTGATATCACTATACTAGAAGAATTGGAAGACTCAGGCCTACAAGGCTGAAGACTATGAAGCGTGAAGTAGGAGTTCCCAAGGATTATTGTTGATATCACAGCACTAGAAGAGTTGGAAGACCCAGGCCTACATGGCTGAAGACTATGAAGTGTGAAGTATGAGTTGTTGAATGGAGATGTATTGATCTGAAAGCTCAAGATAGAGACGACTGGCGAAATCTAAGTGAGGCATTTTGCGTCAAGAGGCGTAGAAGGAGATGATGAAGATCTTCATATTTGTCTTCAGACAGTACTTTCAAAGCGCTTCCTATGTAGCCTATGTTTATACAACAACAAAAACAAATGCAGCCGTTTCTAGTCCCGTACATGACAATGGCCTAAATAATGCCCTTATTTATGTATGGCCAGTTTTTATCACCACGCTAGCCAGCTGCGGGTTGGTGATAGTGGGAGACGTTATTCTGATCGCTCAGAGCAAACAAACCTTGTATTGGTGGCCCTGACTAGTACAGCTTTGCTGATCCTGGTGATACACAAACCCTTTCACCACGTTAAGGTATGGCCACTCCACAATTTCTCCCACATCAGGATCGAACTTCGTTATATCTCTATTAAGACGAAAATGGAAATCTTGAGAGAGAGAGAGAGAGAGAGAGAGAGAGAGAGCGTTGTGTCGAGATTCACCCGAGCTAAAATCCTATTACGGTATGTTCGTTTCCTTTGGTTATTTTCCTTCTTGAAAGAATGGCATTCTCATTATAAAGGCAGGAGGTCCTGTCAGCCAGAATCCCTCATGATACTCTTTCTTCTTCTTCTTCTTCTTCTTCTTGTCTTGAGCATCAAGATATTGTATCCAAATAACTCTGGATTTTTATAATTATTTTCCTCATTTTTTTAACAAGATATGTCTGCCTCCATTACAAAGGTTTTAAAGGCTTAAAGGCCAATCATGAATGTCAGAAGCAAGGGACAGTGACATATATACATATGATCAGCGCCTAAGCCACCTCTCCACCCAAGCTAGGACCAAGCAGGGGCAGACAATGGCTATTGATGACTCAGTAGGTAGTCCTATACGCTCTCCAAAACCCCGATCCTTAGCTGACAAGGATGGCGAGGTTGCATCGACTGAAGGAAATAACGAGTTTAAACGGGACTCGAACCCCAGTCTGGAGATCACCAGTCAGGGACGTTATCACATAGGCCACTACAATCCTACTGCGTGGGTATGAAAAGCTGTATTCTAATTTTTATGCATAAATATTTAAACCAAATAGTATATATATATATATATATATATATATATATATATATATATATATATATATGTATATGTATATATATACATATATATATATGTATATATATGTGTATGTATATATATATATATATATATATATATATATATATATATATATACATATATTATCTTTATATTGCAAGGTATCTTGAATATCATGTTCGAGAATTTTCAATAACCATATAAAGCCGTTAGTGTTTTCAAAATAACGATTTCTATTCAAACAAGCGTTAATTAAAATGTTTATATGGCTCTTATGAATGTAACAAAATCATTAGGATCTCTAAATGAAGGCGTGAAAACTATTCCTATAGAAATATAGTAAATATGAATAATTCATTAATTCCGTGTGCCCTTTATTTTCGTATTTTTATACGTATATAAATGATGCTGATATATGTATACAGTATATATATATATATATATATATATATATATATATATATGTATATATATAATATATAATATATATATATATATACATATGTATATATATGTATATATATATATATATATATATATATATATATATATATATATATATATACACACACACACACAGGGCACCAGCCGCCCGTTGAGATACTACCGCTAGAGAGTTAGGGGGTCCTTTGACTGGACAGACAGTACCATATTGGATCCTTCTCTCTGGTTACGGTTCTTCCCCTTTGCCTACACAGACACCGAATAGTCAGGCCTATTCTTTACAGATTCTCCTCTGTCCTCATACACCTGACAACACTGAAATTACTAAACAATTCTTCTTCACCCAAGGGGTTAACTACGGCAATGTAATTGTTCAGTGGCTACTTTCCTCTTGGTAAGGGTAGAAGAGACTCTTTAGCTATGGTAAGCAGCTCTTCTAGGAGAAGGACACTTCAAAATCAAACCATTGTTCTCTAGTCTTGGTTAGTGCTATAGCCTCTGTACCATGGCCTTCCACTGTCTTGGGTTAGAGTTCTCTTGCTTGAGGGTACACTCAGGCACACTGTTCTATCTAGTTTCTCTTTCTCTTGTTTTGTTGAAGTTTTTATTGTTTATATAGGAAATATTTATTTTAATGTTACTATTCTTAAAATATTTTATTTTTCCTTGTTTCCTTTCCTCACTGAGCTATTTTCCCTGTTGGGGCCCCTGGGCTTATAGCATCCTGCTTTTCCAACTAGGGTTGTAGCTTAGCATTTAATGATAATAATAATAATGATAATAATAATAATAATAATAATATATATATATATATATATATATATATATATATATATATATATATATCAAAAGCTAAGCTATAGCCCTAGTCGGGAAAGCAGGATGCTATAAGCCAAAGGACTCCAACAAGTAAGAATAGCCCCAGTGAGGAAAGGAAATAGGTAAACTACAAGAGAAGTAATGAACAATTAAATTAAAATGTATTAAGAACAGTATCAACATCAAAACAGATCTTTTATATATAAACTATGAAGAGAGACTTATGTCACAATGATCAACATAAAAACATTTGCTGAAATTTTGAGCTTTTTGAAGTTTCACCGATTCAATTAACTGATTAGGAAGATCATTCCACATCTTGGTAACAGCTGGAATAAAACTTATAGAATACTGTTTAGTATTGAGCCTCAAGATGGAGAAAGCAGGGCTAGTAGAATTATTATTATTATTATTATTATTATTATTATTATTATTATTATCATTATTACTAGCCAAGCTACAACCCTAGTTGGAAAAGGAAGATGCTATAAATCCAAGGGCTCCAATAGGGTAAAATAGTCCAGCGAGGAAAGGGGATAAGGAAATAAATAAATGATGATAATGAATTAACAATAAATCCTTCTAAAACGAGTAACAAGGTCAAAACAGATATGACATATGTAAACTATAAAAAGACTTATTTCAGCCTGTTCAACATAAAAACATTCGCAATTTTGAACTTTTGAAGTTCTACTGATTTAACTACTCGATTAGGAAGACCTTTCCACATCTTGGTAACAGCTGGAATAAAACTTCTAGAATACTGTGTAGTATTGAGCCTCAAGATGGAGAAAGCAGGACTATTTGAATTAATTGCATCCCCAGTGTTACGTACAGGAAACATGTAATATGTGTTTGGGAGTCTTTCACATACATGTATAAATATAGATATGTGTGTATACATACATATGCTTACATATACATGTCTGTATGTGTAAATTAAGTGTAAGTGTATACATATCTTGTATGTGTGTAGAAAAATACTGAAAACCGGACGATAAAACATAGGAAAATATTCCCCCGACACCTGATGCGCTCACTTGAACTGCCACAGATTTTTTTCTATTAATCTCCCGTTCTGTTCTCAAAGGAAATCAAATTAATCCTTTGATTGACTCCTTTAATCCAAGATTAATCTTATCTCTCGCGAGAGGAATTAATCTCTTTTCAGGAATGGTAAGAAATTGGTTTTTGTGTTCGGGTCAATGGACACATAGACACCTCGGCTGAATGACTTCCGCATATATTGATTAGCTTGCTTCACACAACTGATTGATTCCTCGTGGTTTTGTTCTACGATTTTTTTTCCGCGGTTTTTTTCCGCGCGGTTTTGTTCGCGCGAAAGAATTTCCGAGCGGTAGTGATTTACTTCCCGGTTCCAGTGTAGCGGCTTATAGAAACTACAAGGCTGCTCGTGGAAGGCCCTCTCCTTTGAAGACATGACTCCAAACGAGCAAAAATATTTCAGTACGTAAGAAATATGCTCGTGTGAAGCGAGCCTAAGGCCGCTTATGAATATCCGAGGCAAGGGACAATGACAATGCCTCAGAGACAGGCCATATATATATATATATATATATATATATATATATAAATATATATATATATATATATGTATATATATATATATATTTATATTTATATTATATATATATATATTTGTATATAAATTTATATATACATATGTATTCATATATATATGTATATATATATGTATATATATACATATATATATATATATATATATATATATATATATATATATATATATATATACATATATATGTATATATAAACATATATGTATATATATATATATGTATATATATATGTATATATATATATATATATATATATATATATATATATGTGTGTGTGTGTGTGTGTGCGCGATTAGCGCCCAAGAGCCTCTCCACCTACCTAGGACCAGGTAGGATCAGACAAGGGCTGCTAAGCTAATAACTCATCAGGTAGACCTACTTTATAGGCTTCCCTACAATCCATATCATTAACTCACAATGTTGGGGAGGCTTCAGACACTACTGTATAGGAAGATATGGAGCTTTAGCGGGTCTCGAGCCCCAGTCCAGGAGATCGCTAGACAGGGACGTTTTCAGTAGGCATAAACCTTATTTATTCTATAACTCGACTCTTTATTGATAAGAATTTTTTTTGATTGTTTATGAAATCTAATTAATCCAACAATATTTAAAGCAAACAAAAGTTTCCAACGATTTATACATTATTATTCTGAATGATCTATTTAGATTTTACCTTAAAATGAGGAAAACGAATGGATTAAAAACATTGATATTTTACATTTTCCTTACATTTATAAAGATTCACTTATTCATTTAACTTTGTAAAGCAAAATTGAAAATAGTTCCTTATTACAGATACCTCTCTCTCTCTCTCTCTCTCTCTCTCTCTCTCTCTCTCTCTGTAATGAAAAAGCTTCCTTTGCAATGAACGAGTTTCTTGCCAAACATTCATCTCTCTCTCTCTCTCTCTAATGAAAAAGCTTCCTTTGCAATGAACGAGTTTCTTGCCAAACAATCATATCTCTCTCTCTCTCTCTCTCTCTCTCTCTCTCTCTCTCTCTCTCTCTCTCTCTCTCTCTCTCTCTCTCTTATAAAAAGGCTTTCTTTGCATTGTACGAATTTCTTGTCAACCATTCATCTCTCTCTCTCTCTCTCTCTCTCTCTCTCTCTCTCTCTCTCTCTCTCTCTCTCTTAAAAAACCTTCCTTTCCATTGTCCGATTCTGTGGCCAATGATTCATCTCTCTCTCTCTCTCTCTCTCTCTCTCTCTCTCTCTCTCTCTCTCTCTCTCTCTCTCTCTCTCTTAAAAAAGCTTCCTTTTCATTATCCGATTCTGTATCCAATGATTCAGCTCTCTCTCTCTCTCTCTCTCTCTCTCTCTCTCTCTCTCTCTCTCTCTCTCTCTCTCTCTCTCTCATAAAAAAGTTTCCTTTGCCTGTTATGAATGTATTACCAAAGATTAATCTCTCTCTCTCTCTCTCTCTCTCTCTCTCTCTCTCTCTCTCTCTCTCTCTCTCTCTCTCCTCTCTCTCTCTATAAAAAAGCTTCCTTAGCATTTTATGAATATATTACCAAAATTAATCTCTCTCTCTCTCTCTCTCTCTCTCTCTCTCTCTCTCTCTCTCTCTCTATTTATAATATATATATATATATATATATATATATATATATATATCTTATGAAAACGCTTCATTTGCAGTGTACGAATATATTAACAAACATTCATCTCTCTCTCTCTCTCTCTCTCTCTCTCTCTCTGAAACAGGGCCCTATCACCCTGCCAGATCCATCGTAGCTCCAAGGAGTCATTTTCCTGGTACAAATTGACTTTAATTGCCTGTTAGCAGACTACAAAGAAGCTTACCTTCTCTGAGATGATTATGATTTGTCAAGATTTATTGGCTTCTGAGACAAAAGAGAATTGGGGACGATCTGCCAAGGCTCTGAACCCGTGTCTTTGTTCGCTTAATGGGAGATGCTGCGAGGACGAATTTCATGGAAATATTTTGAGTTTCAAATATTGTGATTTTTGTTATGTATGCGTTTTTATGTTTGTTTGGATGAATGTATGACTGTGTTATATGACTATGTTTTTTTATTGATATATATATATATATATATATATATATATATATATATACACACACACACATATATATATATATATATATATATATATATATATAACTGTATGCAGTATAAATAGAAATACACATACACATCCACCCACCCACCCACCTACTCACACATACACACGTACACACATTTATATAAATACATATATATACACACATATATATATATACATATATATATATATGTATATATATATATATATATATATGTATGTATGTATATATACAGTGATAAATTCTTTTGCACATTCAGACGTATTTTTCATGTTCAAATAAGCCATATATTTTCTAAGCATTAATGTCTGGATTCTCTTAAAAACCTTAGGATCAGCGCCCCAGGCGAAATCACACAAAGTCAAGAGCTTGTGACCGGCCGGGAGTCGAACCCTGGTCAGGCAAACTTGTAGAGACAGTGACTACCACTTGGCCACGAAGAAAGATATATATACAGTATATCTCCCCGTCTGCACTGGCTTAAAATTATAATATTCTAGCCAAAATTATCTTGATTAAAAATACCAAAAAAGAAAAAAAATGTGGATAAAATACAAGAAAAGAATGAGGACATCCTTCAGCCTAATACATTGATTACAGAATTTCTGGAGACAAGTTGGTCAAACATATTAACTTTCCTCCGGTTAGTGACAAGGTAAAGGATCCCTCCGAAGGTTTTATATTTTCGCTGGGAAAAAGAAGGAGATAGATAGATAGATAGATAAATAGATAGATAGATAGAAAAGGATGAAATGGGATTCTGTATCTTAGCTGCTTTTTCGAGTATTTTATGGGAATCTCTAATAATAGCTTCAGAGATAGATAGATAGATAGATAGATAGGCAAAGATGAAATTTTATTGTTTCTTAGTGTCTTTTTTAAATGTTTTTTTGCAAAATTCTAATAATAACTTCAGAAATAGATAGATAGATGGATAGATAGATAGAAAAGAATGAAATTTGATTCTGTATTTCAGAGTCTTTTTCGAATGTTTTTTTTTATTTTTAATAATAATTTCAGAGAGATAGATAGATAGAAAACGATGAAATTT
>NC_090753.1:83693022-83701270 GCF_036898095.1 Palaemon carinicauda
AGGGCACCCTTGCGAGTCGGTGCAAATCTGCCTCGCTAAAAAGAATTGACTATAGTCCAGCTGATCACCAAGCAGGTATAGTTAGGTAATGTCATTGTTCTCGTATAAAACTATAGTTCATCATAATTTATTTGATATACAATCAAAATTCATGTTATCTTAAATCAATGAAATTTATAAGTGCTCTTAGTCTTATTTTGAAAAGCTTGGAAACAATGTTGATATAATAAGATAATTCCCTTATATGACTGATATTACTTTTCAAAAATAAAAATAAGTGTAATCTATTGTACATCGTTCATAAAAAAAAAATTCTCTCAGTCGTGATTGTTTAATCTATCTTTAAATTTGCTCAGAAAAAGTTCACATATAAAGCTATTATTAGTAGTAGTATCATTATTATTATTATTATTATTATTATTATTATTATTATTGTTGTTGTTGTTTGTGTTTTTGTAATTATTATTATTATTATTATAATTATTATTATCCTTATTTTATTATTATGGCTTGTGTTTTTGTTATTATTATTATCATTATTATTATTATTATTATTATTATTATTATTATTATTATTATTATTATTATAAAAGAAACAAAAAATTAGAGACGTTATGAATTTTTATATATATTTCACACTTTAAAAATTGATATAAAAAAGGTTATAGGCGTGAAGGTCAATGGGAATAGCATGGGGAGCTCTCGACACAATACAAGTACGGGTTATAGTGGCTGAAGTGGTAACATCCTTGACTGGTGATTGCCAGACTGGGGTTCGAGTCCCACTCGAACTCGTTAGCTCCTTTAATCGCTACAACCTCACAATCCTTGTGAGCCAAGGATGGGGTTTTTTTTGGGGGCAGAATATAGTTCTATCTGCTGAGTCATCAGCAGCCATTGCCTGGCCCTTGAGGGGTCTTGGGCGCTGATCATATGTAATGTGGTCAGTCTCTAGGCCATTGTGCTGCTTGATAGGGCAATGTCGGTGGCCATTCACGAGCGGCCTTTAAACCCTTTAAAGTCTCACCACGAACTCCCCATAGGAGTCCGAGCTGGTCGCACGCTCTGCCCGAGAGCGCCATATGCATTTAGATTGTTTCGTTCAGCACGACTGAACCTCATCAATTGTTTGCTGTGGGATCGACACAAAAAGATCAAATCTAATTTGAATGGAATTGCTATTCATATAACATGATACAGTTCATAACAATTGTTATTTGACAGCCAGATCAAAAATGAATTACTGGGATAATGAGAGAGACGAGGCTGTGGACTATTCGCTGCCAGAGATGAAAATAGCTTTTAGTCTGTTGGGAATTTGGTTCCTGGCATCAGAATTTTCACAACGATTTTGTAGATATTTTTTTTGGGGGGGGAAATATGTTCAGAAGTCACTGGGTGATGAAGTCTCTCTCTCTCTCTCTCTTTCTCTCTCTCTCTCTCTCTCTCTCTCTCTCTCTCTCTCTTCTTAAAAAGGCGCCTGAAGAACGAAGGGAATAAAAGAATATTCGTTAGTAACGTTATCCTCTCTCTCTCTCTTTCTCTCTCTCTCTCTCTCTCTCTCTCTCTCTCTCTCCTTAAAAATGACGTCTAAGAACCAAGGGATAAAAACAATATTCGTTAGTAACCTTATCCTCTCTCTCTCTCTTTCTCTCTCTCTCTCCTTAAAAATGACGTCTAAGAACCAAGGGATAAAACAATATTCGTTAGTAACCTTATCCTCTCTCTCTCTCTCTCTCTCATCTCTCTCTCTCTCTCCTTAAAAATGACGTTTAAGAACCAAGGAATAAAACAATATTCGTTAGTAACCTTATCCTCTCTCTCTCTCTCTCTCTCTCTCTCTCTCCTGTCTCTCTCTCTCTCTCTCTCTCCTCTCTCTCTCTTGTCTCTCTCTCTCTCTCTCTCTCTCTAGAGATATCCATGAACCAAGTTATAAAACAATGTTTCGGTGGTAACGCTGTCATCTCTCTCTCTCTCTCTCTCTCTCTGTCTCTCTCTCTCTCTCTCTCTCTCTCTCTTAAAAATTACGTTTAAGAACCAAGGGATAAAACAATGCTCTTTAATAAGTCATTATCTCTCTCTCTCTCTCTCTCTCTCTCTCTCTCTCTCTTTGAAAATGACGTCTAAGAACCAAGGTATAAAACAATGCTTCGTCAAAAACTTCGTTATCTCTCTCTCTCTCTCTCTCTCTCTCTCTCTCATCTCTCTCTCTCTCTCCTTAAAAATGACGTTTAAGAACCAGGGTATAAAACAATGCTCGTCAAAAACGTCATTATCTCTCTCTCTCTCTCCTCTCTCTCTCTCTCTCATGAAATAGGCATCTAAGAGCCAAGGTAGAAAACAATGTTCCATTGATAATGTTATCATCTCTCTCTCTCTCTCTCTCTCTCTCTCTCTCTCCTCAAAAACGACGTCCATGAAACAAGGAATAAAACAATATTAGTTAGTAACGTTATCCTCTCTCTCTCTCTCTCTCTCTCTCTCCTCTCTTAAAACAGACTTCTAAACTACCAATGGATGAATTAATGTTTATTAGTAAGGTATCCTCTCTCTCTCTCTCTCTCTCTCTCTCTCTCTCTCTCATCATACAAAGTAAACAATAGCAAACGATAAGCTCTATTAGAACGTCGAATTTTCTGACGTCAATATAATACAACATATGTAAAACAAGCTTATCAGACCTCTATCAATATAGACTGCTTTTATTTGGGACAATGAAGATCATAACCTACAGATGGAGTCCGACAATAGTGCAAAATTGCAATCTGAGCGGAATCTCTATTCATACATCAATCATAACAGAATTCATTGCAGAGGTATTTGCAATTGGAATATCGCATAGGAAATTAACGGTCGGGTTTGTATTATTAACTTATAAACCTCATTGGAATGGTTAGATACAGCACCATCAAGGGTTGCTCAGTGTGGAGAAGAAATTTAGAAGTGAAGAAGAAACTATAAAGAAAAGACTATTAATACATAAACACACATTTATGTATATTATATATATATATGTGTGTGTGTGTGTGTGTGTGTGCGTGCGTAATATTTGCACACACGCTCATATATATATATAATATAGTCTATATGTATATGTATATTTATATATGATAAATTTTTGTACATTTAAACGTGTTTTTCATATTTCAAATAAGCCATATGTATTAATACATTAAAGTCTGGATTCTCTTAACGACCTTGGGATCAGAGCCCCAGGCGGAATCACCCAAAGACTATAGTATCAGACCGGCCGGGATTTGAACCCTGGTCCTGGATACCTGTATGCCAGTGACCATATATATGTATATATACGTACTATTTGCACACACGCTCATATGAAATATCAACATATTACCACGAAATACTATATATATAAAACTCGTAAATTTAACAATCCATAATCCATCATTTATCAAAACGCATCATCTCTCTCTTTGCTGATCATTCCTTTTAGTTTTCAGTCCAGGATCTCTGTCTCTCTGTCTCTCTCTCTCTCTCTCTCTCTCTCTCTCCTCTCTCTCTCTCTCTACTGCAGTCTACTGCTGCATTAAGAAACATAAGGAGCGTTCTTAACAATTGAGAAATCCCCTGTTCACATATGCAGTAAATTGTGTACCTAGCTGTTGGCCGGGCGCTGCGAGCCACAGTTCTATGGGGGGGGGGGAGAGAGAGAGGAGAGAGAGAGAGAGAGATTTGGCCAGCTTCATTACCACGCTGGCCACTGCGGACTGGTGATGGTAGGAGATTTTAGTCTGATCTCTCACAGCAAACCAATCTAACTATGGGGTGCCCCCTGACTAGTACAACTTTGCTGGTCATTGCGATACAGCACACACCCTTTCACCAGAGAGAGAGAAGAGAGAGAGAGAGAGAGAGATTGATTTTCCAAAGCATCCAAAAGAACATAAAGTATTTGAGAAAGAGGACCTGTCCTTTCTCACAAAACTATCTTTAGTCGAGTCTCTGCAAATTATTAAACCAACTCTTGTTTGCATTTAATCACTTGTGACCACAGACGTCCAAACAGCGCCACGGGGGATTGTTTACCGTCTGTCAAGACTTTGCTTGAATTACTTCCTTTAAGAAACTGACCGTATTGTTTGCTGAAGACAAATTCTCACAGGTCTGTAAGTCCTATATGTTTTATTTTGTGTCCATTGCGCTATGTGGTCTTTCTAGTATACGCGACCCGTCAACAATTAGGGCTAAATATTTAGATAGATATACACACATATGCACACACATGCATACACACACTTCTTTCACCAGCGTATGATTACTTCCTCTTCCCAACTACCCAAGGGTCGGGTTGATGCCTACGAGGTTTCTCTAGTGTACGCGACCCGTCAACAATGATGGCTAAATATTCATATAGATATGCTCACATACACGCATACACACACTCCTTTTACCAGGGTATGACTACTCCCTCTACCCCCC
The DNA here is from genome assembly GCF_036898095.1 of Palaemon carinicauda. Classification (NCBI taxonomy): domain Eukaryota; kingdom Metazoa; phylum Arthropoda; class Malacostraca; order Decapoda; family Palaemonidae; genus Palaemon; species Palaemon carinicauda. The sequence continues at coordinate 83,697,463 of NC_090753.1, forward strand.
TACCCCGAAGGACCGGGAGAGGTGAAATTGATTGTAATATATATATATATATATATATATTATATATATATATATTATATATATAATATATATATATATTGTTTATTTACCTCATTTATTTACACATGGGTTTTATCATATAAGGGAGATTAATCTTATCCTTTCTTCCATTCTCCTTGCATTCATTTTCTTTATATTTTCTTGCACTCTTCATATCTTAATTATTTATTATTTCTTCATCTTTTATAGCACACTCCATAAGTTTATTGTTTATTATCTCTCCATCCGTTTTTTTACGCTTCATATCTTCCATCAACCTCTGAATTACCTCAAAACTATTGTCTATTCAAGTAATTTTAGGACAAGTCTTTTTGCAGATGAAAAATTACTTCAATAAATAGAAAAGTACATCTAAAATTCCTCCAATTAGGTGCGTGTATATTATATCATAAATTTCTGCTTATATGTATTTTTTTTTTATATCTTTTGTTTCATTTAAACATTCAAATTAGAACAGTCGATAAAAGGTCATTTTTGACGAAGCAAACATCTGCTACATGATAAACTTGACAGACACACTGACGGACAGATAAACATAAAGGGGGAACGAGGGTAATTATTTGGGCAATTAACCCTATTGGAAACGTCCCTGCCCGGTGATCTAATAGATTAAGAGTTCGAGACCCGCTCAAGCTTGGTAGTTGCTTATAGTGTCTGCAACCTTACTATCCCTTGTGAGCAAAAGATGGGGGGATCCGGAAAGCTCTAGGTGTATCTGCTGAGTCATCAGCAGCCATTTCCTGCCCCTCCCTGATCCTTTAGCTTAGGTGTAGAGTGTACATGTGGGCTAATCATAATATATGGTTAATCTTAGTCTAAGGCAATGTCCTGGGAGGGGCATTGTCACTGTCCCCTTGCCTCTGCTATTCATGAGCTATTGGTGATAATGGGATATTTTAGTTTAAAGGCCGCTCATGAGTGGCAGAGGGAAGGGACAGTGACATTACCCTATCAAGCAGAACAATTCCCTAGAGACTGACCATATTACATATGATCAGCTCCCCAATCTCCCTCTCCACCCAAGCCAGGACCAAGGAGAGCCAGGCAATAGCTGCTGATGACTCAGCACATAGACCTATTGGCTCCCCCAAATAACCCCCCCCCCCCAATCCTTAGCTCACAAGGATGGTGAGGTTGCAGCGACCAGAGGAACTAAAGAGTTTGAGTTTTGACTCGAACCCCAGTGTGGCAATCACAAGGCCAAGAACACTACCACCAGACCACCACAACCTGACTAGTACAGCTCTGCTGATCATGGCGTTACACAAACCATTTCACTACGGATAAAAGATGAATTTTCACATAAATAATTATTGCTTTTAACGTTAAAAATTTGATTTGTGGCCAATGAATTTAGGGTTATTGTGGGTTATTAGTAACGTCCTTGCCTGGTGATCGGCAGACTGGGGCTCCGATTCCCGCTCAAACTAGTTAGTTCTTATGACCTAAGGATGGAGGTTTGGGGGAGGCTATAGGTCTATCTGTTGAGTCCTCAGCAGCCATTGCCTGGCCCTCCTTGGTCCTAGCTTAGGTGGAGAGGGGGCTTAGGCACTGATCATATGTATACATGGTCAGGTCTCTAGGGCATTGTCCTGCTTGATAGGGCAATGTCACTGTCCCTTGCTCTGCCACCCATGATCATCCTTTAACCTCAAATCTTATTGAAATTGAGGAAAGATTATGATAAAGGCAAAAGGAGTAACAATCTTGGAAAACTTTCGCCTAGAAATTATTATTATTATTAGTATTATTATTATTATTATTATTATTATTATTATTATTATTATTACTAGCTAAGCTACATAATATGAAAACTACTTAAAAGTAGATTCTTCATGAATTATATACATGGACATAAATATATAATTCTAGTTCCTTATCTTTAATCACAGACCTCATCCTGATATAGGAATAGAAAAGCTTTTTACTTGACGGCTAAATAAATCAATAAGAAGTAGTTGGAATAATTACAGAACAGATGCTATGTAACAATCGTAATATAAAACATAAAAGATTTTATTTCAGCGTTCCTGATTGGAATGTGTGTTCGAGTCTCTTGGGAATCCTGGAATGAAGGGTTGAATTCTCGTTTGGGAATTTCCAACTGCATTTGTTAACCTTTCTATAATAGTTATTCTCCTCTCTCTCTCTGTCTGTCTCTCTCTCTCTCTCTCTCTCTCTCTCTCTCTCTATATATATATATATATTTGTAAATATATATATAATGCATATATATACATACATATACACATGTATGCGCATATGTGATCTAGCCTATATATATATATATATATGTGTGTGTGTGTGTGTGTGTTTATATACAGTTCTCATTTATATATATATATATATATATTTATATATATACATATATATATATATATATAGCGAGAGAGAGAGAGAGAGAGAGAGAGAGAGAGAGAGAGCACTAAAAATATACTGAGAATCGGAATGACTCAGGGAACTTTCCCAGCTTGCAATATTTGAGAAAAATCGACAATAATTATCAGACAGACTAAGTTTACTTTCAATTTCTGGCGACCACACAAAGTCCAAGCAATTGTATTTGCGACTGTTTGCAGTCTCTGATACTTTGCGTAAATTTTCGCCCTCCAAATAAAGGAACAATTTTGTCTCCCTTCTGCATTATTTCTTCTCTTGTGGTTCTTTGTGCGTAATTTTATAGTTTATATTTAAAAGATATAATATAATGCTGTTACTGTTGTTAAAATATTTGATTTTGATTGTTCATCTACTTCTCTCGTAGTTTATTTATTTCTTTTTTTCTTTTCCTCACTTCGCTATTTTTTCCCTGTTGGGTCCCTTGGGCTTATAGCATCTTGCTTTTCCAACTAGGGTTGCAGCTTATCTTGTAATACTGCTACTACTACTACTACTACTACTAATAATAATAATAATAATAATGATAATAATGTGCTGCGCTCTCAGTCAAGGCCTGACCTTGGAATATCAAAACAGATTGATGAAATGGACTAAAATCACTGTTCAATTTAAACAGACTCCACTTAAAAGAAGGTCAATGTAACCAGTAACTATCCATAGCCATCATCTCAATCTTGATAGAGTTAGGAATAATACAAGTACTGCAATTCATGCAATGTTGAACTAAAATGAATTCCCATTATGATAACGAAACGGATTTACATCTCAAAGGCTCGAATGTGCTTTCGCAATGTCAAATCTATTTCCAAATTACATCAACGGATGTAGGAAAATTAAATTAATGATTGATTGCGTATAACATTTCATTCGAAGTTTTTCTGTTGATAAAGGTATAAATATTACAAATTCTTCTAACTCAACGTTACTTTTTTATTAAGTTATGATCTATTTCCCAAAACATCGAGAGATTAATTTGCCAGCAATGATTTGTGCAAAAGTTGCATGTACAGTTGGACACAACAATTCCTGGTACACCTAGCTCTTAGGAAGTGCACCCTCTTACTCCTTTTCTGCGAGGTGAGTGCTTTTGTTTAGCCCATAACCTCTGCCATCTCTCCCTACACTGTTTGGTTACTTACCAGGCAGTAAGGGTGTGACAGGGTACATATCCTCAGAACGAGGTGTGCCAGGAATGCCCGCGTCCAACTGTACATGTGAGCCAAGGGATACAAGCATGATCAATATTCCAGTTCACATGTCACGCATTAATCAATGTTAACAGAATAATTTTCCTTCAGTTATTTTTACACACTGGAAAGATTATATCTCCAAAGAAGATGTCCCTTTT
>NC_090753.1:83701770-83709270 GCF_036898095.1 Palaemon carinicauda
GTCCAAACAGCGCCACGGGGGATTGTTTACCGTTTGTCAAGACTTTGCTTGAATTACTTTCTTCAAGAAACTGACCGTATTGTTTGCTGAAGACAAATTCTCACAGGTCTGTAAGTCCTATATGTTTTATTTTCTGTTTCCATTGGCACTATATGGTCTTTCTAGTATACGCGACCCGTCAATAATGATGGCTATATATTTAGATAGATATAAACACACATACACACACTCCTTTCACCAGGGTATAATTACTCCCTCTTCCCACCTACCCGAGGAAGGGGTTGATGCTACGAGGTTTCTCTAGTGTACGCGACTCGTCAACAATGATGGCTATATATTCATATACATACGCACACACACGCATACACACTCCTCTCACCAGGGTATGACTACTCCCTCTACCCCCTACCCGAAGGACCGGAAGAGCTGAAATTTATTGTAATATATATATATATATATATATATATATATATATATATATATATATATATATATATATATATATATATATATATATATATGTATATGTATATATATATATATATATATATATATATATATATATATATATATATATATATATATATATATATATATATATAGTTATTTACCTCATTTATTTACACATGGGTTTTATCACATAAGGGAGATTAATTTTATCCTTTCTTCCATTCTCCTTGTAATCATTATATTTATTTTCTTTATATTTTTTGCACTCTTCATATCTTTATTGTTTATTATTTCTTCATCTTTTATACTACACTCCATAAGTTTATTGTTTATTATCTCTCCATCCTTTTGTTTATACTTTATATCTTCCAATAACCTCTGAATTACCTCAAAACTATTGTCTATTCAAGTAATTTTAGGACAAGTCTTTCTGCTGATGAAAAATGACTTCAATAAAGGGAAAAGTAAATCCAAATTCCTCCAATTAGGTGCGTGTATATTAAATTATAAATCTGTTTATATCTATTTTTTTTACATCTTTTGTTTCATTTAAACATTCAAATTAGAACAGTCGATTTTTGTCATTTTGACGAAACAACATTTGCTACATGATAAACGTGACAGACACACTGACGGACAGATAAACATAAAGGGGAAACGATGGTAATTATTTGGGCAACTAACCCTATTGGAAACGTCCCTCTCCGGTGATCTGATTAATTGGAGTTCGAGACCCGCTCAGGCTTGGTAGTTTCTTATAGTGTCTGCAACCTCATCATCCTTGTGAGCCAAAGATGGGGGGATTGGGAAGCTCTAGGTGTATCTGCTGAGTCATCAGCAGCCATTTCCTGACCCTCCCTGATCCTTTAGCTTAGGTGTACAGTGTACATGTGGGCTGTTCATGATATATGGTCAATCTTCAGTCTCTAAGGCATTGTCCTGTTAGGGCATTGTCACTGTCCCTTGCCTTTCTATTCATGAGCTAGTAGTGATTATGGGATATTTTAGTCTGAATACTTGAAAGTGGTTTAAAGGGTTTAAAGGTCGCTCACGAATGGCAGAGGCAAGGGACAGTGACATTTCCCTATCAAGCAGAACAATGCCCTAGAGACACCATATTACATATGATCAGCTCCCAAGCCCCCTCTCCACCCAAGCCAGGACCAAGCAGGGCCAGGCAATAGCTGCTGATGACTCAGCGGATAAACCTATAGGCTCCCCAAAACCCAACCCCATCCTTAGCTCGCAAAGATGGTGAGGTTGCAGCGACCAGAGGAACTAAAGAGTTTGAGTTTGACTCGAACCCCAGTGTGGCAATCACCAGGCAAGAACGCTACCACCAGACCGCCTCAACCTGACTAGTACAGCTCTGCTGATCATGGCGATACACAAACCATTTCACCACGGATAAAAGATGAATTTTCACATAAATGATTATTGCTTTTAACGTTAAAAATATGATTTGTGGCCAATGAATTTAGGGTTATGGTGGGTTATTAGTAACGTCCTTGCCTAGTGATCGGCAGACTGGGGCTCGATTCCCGTTCAAACTCATTAGTTCTTTTGGTCTCTGCAACCTCACCATCCTTATGACCTAAGGATGGAGGTTTGGGGGAGGCTATAGGTCTGTCTGTTGAGTTCTCAGCAGCCATTGCCTGGCCCTCTTTGGTCCTAGCTTAGGCTTAGGCACTGATCATACGTATACATGGTCAGTCTCTAGGGCATTGTCCTGCTTGCTAGGGCAATGTCACTGTCCCTTACCTCTGCCATTCATGATCGTCCTTTAAACCTTAAAGTCTTAAACCTTTATTGAAATTGAGGAAGGATCATGATGAGGACAAAAGGGAGATACAATCTCGGAAATCTTTCGCCTAGAAATTATTATTATTATTATTATTATTATCATTATTATTATTATTACTAGATAATCTACATATGAAATGTACCCAAAAGAAGATTCTTTATGAATAATATACATGAACATGAATAAATATTTTTTTCATAATCTTTAATCACAGACTCATCCTGATATAGGAATAGAAAAGCTTTTTACTCAACGGTGACGTAAATTAATAAGTTGGAATAATTACAGAACAGAAGCTATGTAACAATCGTGATATAAAACAGGAAAGATTTTATTTCAGCGTTCCTGTTGGAATGTGTGTTCGAGTCTCTTGGGAATCCTGGAATGAAGGGTTGAATTCTCGTTTGGGAATTTCCAACTGTATTTGTTAACCTTTTTATAATAGTTACTCTCTCTCTCTCTCTCTCTCTCTCTCTCTCTCTCTCTCTCTCTCTCTCTCTCTCTCTCTCTCTCTCTCTCTCTCTACATATGTATATATATATATATATATATATATATATATATATATATATATATTTATAAGTATATATATATATATATATATATATATATATATATATATATATATATATATATATACTGTATATATATATATATATATATATATATATATATATATATATACTGTATATATATATATATATATATATATATATATATATACTGTATATATACTGTATATATATATATATATATATATATATATATATATATATATATATATATATATATGTATGATTATGTATATATTTATACATGTGTTTGTTTATATACAGTTCTCTCTCCCTATATAGATAAACATAAATACTGTATATGAATATATATATATATATATATATATATATATATATATATATATATATATATATATATATATATATATATATATATAAAGAGAGAGAGAGAGAGAGAGAGAGAGAGAGAGAGAGAGAGAGAGAGAGAGAGAGAGAGCACTAAAAATATACTGAGAATCGGAATGACTGAGGGAACTTTCCCAGCTTGCAATATTTGAGAAAAATCGACAATAATTATCAGGCAGACTAAGTTTACTTTCAATTTCTGGCGACCACACAAAGTCCAAGCAATTGTATTTGCGATTGTTTGCAGCCTCTGATACTTTGCGTAAATTTTCGCCCTCCAAATAAAGGAACAATTTTGTCTCCCTTCTACATTGTTTCTTCTCTTGTGGTTCTTTGACAGTAGTTTTTCTTTGATCGTAATTCTATAGTTTATAAATGAAAGATCTAATTTAATGCTGTTACTGTTGTTAAAATATTTGATTTAGATTGTTCATTACTTCTCTCGTAGTTTATTTATTTCTTTGTTTCCTTCCCTCTCTTCGCTATTTTTCCCTGTTGGGTCCCTTGGGCTTATAGCATCTTGCTTTTCCAACTAGGGTTGCAGCTTATCTTGTAATACTACTACTACTACTACTACTACTACTACTACTACTACTACTAATAATAATAATAATAATAATAATAATAATGTACCTGCGCTCTCAGCCAAGGCCTGACCTTGGAATATCAAAACAGATTGATGAAATGGACTAAAATCACTGTTCAATTTAAACAGACTCCACTTAAAAGAAGGTCAATGTAACCAGTGACTAATCCATAGCCATCATTTCTACCTTGATAGAGTTAGGAATAATACAAGTACTGCAATTCATGCAAGTTTGAACTAAAATGAATTCCCATTATGATAACGAAATGAATTTACATCTCAAAGGCTCGAATGTGCTTTCGCAATGTCAAATCTATTTCCAAATTACATCAACGGATGTAGGAAAATTAAATTAATAATTGATTGCGTATAACATTCCATTCGAAGTTTTTCTGTTGATAAAGGTATAAATATTACAAATTCTTTTAACTCAACGTTACTTTTTTATTAAGTTATAATCTATTCTCAAAACACCGAGAGATTAATTTGCCAGCAATGATTTGTGCAAAACTTGCATGTACAGTTGGACAAAAATTCCTGGTACACCTAGCTCTGAGCAAGTGCATCCTCTTACTCCTTTCCTGCGAGGTGAGTGCTTTTGTTTAGCCCACAACCTCTGCTATCTCTCCCTACACTGTTTGGTTACTCACCTAGCAGTAAGGGTGCCACAGGGTACATTTCCTCAGAACGAGGTGTGCCAGGAATGCCTGCGTCCAACTGTACATGTAAGCTAAGAAGTACAAGCATGATCACAATTCAAGTTCAAATGTCAAGCATCAATCAATGTTAATGGAACAATTTTCGGTTATTTTTACACACTGGAGAGATTATTCCTCCAAAGAAGATGTGACAGCCTATATTTCTACCTGCTGAGTCATCAGCAGTCCTTGCCTGGTCCTCCCTGGTCCTAGCTTGGGTGGAGAGGGGGCTTGGGTGCTGATCCTGCTTCTTGGGTAATACCACTGTCCCTTGCCTCTTCCATTCATGGGTCGCCTTTAAAACATTTAAAACCTTTATGTTATATTTCCTAGAACATTTGAAGAAATTATTTCTCCAATGACAATGTCTCTTTTTTTAAAAAGGTTTAATCTATATCAATTCTGTTTCATTTTTTTTTCTTTGCAAAACGTATAACATTTGAAATAATTTTTAGCATATAATTTTTTTACGGTGATCCAATGAAGCGAAGGACGACTGTTCGATGTTTCACATCAAAGATTTCTTAGAACATCATTTACGTCATTCACATCTTTACTCGTAATCTTAAAAAGGTCTCTCTGAGGCCATCTATTGAAAACTTAGAACTAATGGAAACAACATTTCCTCGTATTGCAACACACTGTTTTGATTACGGGATGCAACAGGTGGTGGGAAGATAAGGAAACTTGTTGCTCTTCCTTATAGTGCCTGAGAGCAACCTGGATCTAAGGAAGTATTGGGGCAGATGATTTAAAATAAGCTTTAGAATAGGCGATGTTTTTTTACGGTCTTCATTTCTCGTTCATCTGTATTTGGAAATAGTGAGATTAGTTCACCAAACTTTCAACTGGGTTCCACAAGGCACTAGAAGAGTTAGAAGGCCCAGGCCTACATGGCTGAGGACTATGAAGCGTGAAGTAGAAGATGATGAATGGAAGAGTATTGATTTAAAAACTCAGGATAGAGATGACTGATGAAATCAAATAGAGGCTCTTTTCGTCAATATCCGTAGGAGATGATGATGATGAAGTTGATGGCCTTTTTTTATATCATGTGTGCCGTCAACTGAGCTAGAGCTGGAGTGGCCAGAACAGGTGACAATTTAGTTGAATTGGGTTTATAAACTGGCCAAGTCCTGCGAATGTGGAGATTCGTAACGTCTCTGCCTGGTGTTTGCCAGTCGGCGGTTCGAGTTACGCTCAGACTCGTTAGGGCCATTAGTGTCTGCAACCTTACCTTCCTTGTAAGCTAAGGTTGGTGGGTTTGGGGGAGCCTATAAGTCTATCTGCTGAGTCATCAGCAGCCATTGCCTGGCCCTCCCTGATCCTAGCTTGGGTGGAGAGGTGGCTTGGGCGCTGATCATATGTATATATGGTCAGTCTCTAGGTCATTCTCTTACTTCTCCTTGCTAGGACAATGTCACTGTCCCTTGCCTCTGCCATTCATGAGTGGCCTTTAAAACCTTTAAAACAATGATATTCTCTGATCAGGCGCACTACCTCATAATTTTGACAACTCTGACTTAGTTTTTATGAAAGAACACTTCATTGGTTGGTTGTTTGACACGAAAAGCTATGACGATCTAGTATAAATAAAAGTAGCCTATTTACTCTTTCATTATAGAAATAGGTTATACTTCAGTTCTGATGAATATTACCATTATCATTAGTTTTCTTATCTATTTTGCGTTACTAAAGAATTATTACTCTTCAAACTAGATTAACACAACTGTCCTCTATTTTAACTTTTTCAGTTAATGGTCCAAGAAAACTCTCTTGTTTATCTGCTTTAGTTATGTGCATTTCCATTATATAATTACTTGTAGTTCATGGTGTACACTGTGACGGGCCGAGAGAGGAGTTGTGAACTCAAAGGCAGATTGGAAACGACTGAGTTATTTATTAAGGAACACTCTTCTTTATATACAAAACCTCAAGGCAACAGGACATGACCTGTTCGAGAGACAGATAATGTTACTGAGAAAAACGGAGACATGATCATTCAGGTTCTTTTTAGTGCGAGGGAAGAGCGCAGATATAAGCATATTATATACAAAAGGAATTATGTACAATTGTGTGACACACGGTTGGTACAACACCAAGAAAGTCTTATGCCGGCAACAACCCTTTCTCAAAGGGCGTTTGTACGTCTGCTAAAGAGCTGTATTAAGTAAGAGGACTATTATAGACCTTCAGATTACCCCCAACCAAAAGAAGTAATTTCTAATACCATTTGACTCAGTCTCTAAGTGATTGGATTCATATACCAAACAATTCTATCAATCCCTAGTATCAATTGTTAAACTTATGAGTGAGTGGCTCAAAAACAACAAAGAAAAGAAGAAATTAACTAACAAATAATATAATAAATGAGGAGATGACTGATTAAATTAATAATTAAATAAATCTTAAGATAGTTCCGCAACTTTCTACATCAAGACTAGTAGAGTAGTAAAACGTTCGCCTAGCATACGCATGTCAGCAGATCGATCCCCACCAGGGACTGTGAGTTTAAGCTGTTTATTGGGGAAGCCACTTCTGTGGTTGGGCACCGCAATGTGGTGTAGAGCTTGCCCGGCTGACGTTCTGATGAGCCTCCACTCTGATGATACTGGAACGGAAATAAAGAAAAAGGAAATCTCCAAAGCATGACGGGCGGGTAAGTCACCTAACCGTCCGATGTGGTAACGCCCCTGACTGGTGATCACCAGACTGGAGTTCGAGTCCTGCTCAAACTCGTTAGTTTCTTTGGTCGCTGTAACCTCACCATCATTGTGAGCTAAGGATGGTGGGTTTAGGGGCACTTATAGCTCTATCTGCTGAGTCATCAGCAGGCATTGCCTCGCCCTCCTTGGTCCTAGCTTGGGTGGAGAGTAACTTGGCCGCTGATCATTTGTGTATATGGTCAGTCTCTAAGGCATTGTCCTATTCGATAGGGCAATGTCACTGTCACACTGTCCCTTGCCCATGCCATTCATGAGCGGCCTTTATACCTTTAAACCTTTAATTGCAAATTCCCGAAATGTCCAGCGATTGCCAGGT